>NC_046361.1:30774756-31072256 GCF_011125445.2 Fundulus heteroclitus | reverse complement strand
CCCTTACCGTCATGCTCACTGTGCGCAGTAACTAGCTAAACCTAGATCCTTGTCCAAGTTGTTTGTCACATCTTCAGGTTGTTTTAATTTTTAAAACATTGCTCTTTAAATGAATGCAAGTTTAAATGACCAGCTGTTCCCTTGCAGCATTTTCAGGAACCATTAAGAGTCACGCATGTTCTTCATTTTGATACCCATTTATGATACTCACTTTGAAGATTGGTTAATAAAAGAAGACCTTTTTTTCCACATATTTATACCCGTACAGATAAAAGGAGGTCATGCATTACTATGTTCAGGAACTAGACGTTCCTGAAAAATAAATAAATTACAGTCATGCTTTCTTTGCTTTTAATTTTACCTTTTGGGGTGCCCCCAGTTGCCAAATCAAAGATTTTGATGTCTTTCCACGAATGCAGCTCGTTGTGGACCATGCTTTGGGATCCCATTCTTGTGGGGAGGTTTACGCTGGGTTTGTCGTTAAGACTCAGCCACATGTGGCTTCCTGTATGTTGGACTCTTTCTTTACAACACATCAGAGGGAAGCCGTCGCTGCTTCATTTTGTAAAGGGGATTGGGATCAAGCTGTCAACCATCATGTTGGAGGAGAACCGCTCTGCAGCTAAAGCAACTGCAGCCCTGCAGCCCCTTTACTGCTCCTGCAGTTAACCAGAAATCATTTATCATCTAAGGCCAAACAGCTGTTCAGCAGTCCACCTCACTGAATTATGGAGACATTCTGCATGTGCATACTGCTGCCGTATTTGAGCCTTGAACACCATTCATCACAGAGCTGCTGAATGCATTTTTCCTGATACTGTGGCTAACTCACGGTAAGCTGCTCAAAATGCAGCGGTCGGTTGTTTTGACTGACACTTGTTCTGACTCCTGATATCCAGAAGCTGTCCAGAATTGGGTGTTTGTGTAAATCTAAGATAACAAACAAAAAAATCGCTGCGTTTTGGCTTTTAGTCTGATCACATTAGATTGAAACGGCGGAATACTCAGAACATGTTAGCAGGAATAAGTGTTGCATCCCTTATTTAATGGCATTCCTGTTTGAGATATGTAAAAAGCCTTAAAATAGTTTCGTTTTTCGTTGTTTTTTGGGGGGGTTGTTTTGCAGCGGCACAATCAGTGAACAATTAAAACAAAATAGATCCGTAATTAAAGTACACATAATTTTTATGGAGGGGAAAAACCTATGTTGAGAAATAATTAACAATGCCACAAACAGTGGGACCTCTAAAAATTATGATAAAAATGTGACTAAGGTCTTCTTTTATTTACATTTTTACTTTCTTACATTGAACTGAGAAGGAAATTTGTAATAATAACCCATAAATTATGAATGATAAATAATATGGTGGGACATAGAAACCTAGTGCTGTTAGCCATTCAACACAACTTGCCATTCAAGTAAGGCAGATGTGTGGTGATTTCCATATATCAGATATTGCTACAAGAGAAATGCTACTGTCCTTTACTTTCCCAAATTTACAGTCAATTCAGTTCCATCTCTAATTGTCATTATTTTTGATAAATACAACAAGATCTTTTTTTTCAGAGCAATCATTCACTGCATGGCCAAAGATGTAATATAGTGCAAGGTTGGTGCAAAAGCCCTTCTCCAAGTCCCATAAACATCCACTATAAAATAAGCATGATATGCAGAATAATATTAAATAAATACACCAATAATTTAAAAAAGTCATCAACAACTGAAGCTGCAGCAAGGCTGGATGAGGACCCAAGTTTAACTTTCCACCAATCACAATATGGAGGATGGTAAGGGAGACAAACAAAAAATCTCCAAAGCTCACAGCGTAGAGGGGCAGCCTTAACTCCCCTGATCTCTATAAAAACCCATTTGTTTGTGTTGTGAAAAGAGAATGAGATAGCAAATGTAAGTTTTCCACAAACAAAAAAAGGAGGAAACACAATGAGACCAGAAAGACTCAGAGCAAACTGGTGTGCTAACATGTTACAGGAGAATCTGATATGAACTGACTGACTTTTAACTGCTTGGGAGGTGATTTGGTGACGCAAGAACCAGGTGAGACTCAGCATACAGTGGAACGGACAGAGGACTTATAAAGAGGAGCTGAAGAAAAAGGACTAACACAGAAATTAACCCAGGGGGATCTAACAGGGGAAAAAATATTCAAATAAAACAAATGTAGCACTAATACTTGACTTAAGAAAATACGGAATGCTCTGAGGGACAAAAAACTAAATAAATAAACCCAAAACAATTATAATACAACATCATCAACACTAAGAAAATGACGATTAGTTTATACGGATGTATGCAAAGATAAAGATGTTTCTATTCTAGGTCTTTGCTTAACGAGACTTGAACTGCGTAATTTGATCAGATAAAACAAAAGTGTAGCTTTTCAGCAAAAAAAACTTTCCCAGAAGGTTTGGTGTGAACATCTTATGTTTATGTGAAAAAGTGCCTCATGTCCACTGTTAAGCAGGGTTGGGGTTCCATAATGCTGTGGGTCTCTTCCTCCTCCGAAGGTCCTGTTTGCCCAGCATAGTATCTTGATGTCTACAAAATACCAGGATATTTAAATTCAATAAAACATCCAGTGGTTTCTTTCAGGAATCCAAAAACAAGCCTGCATTTGGTCTTTTGGCATGAAAATTATACAAAAAGCTGCTTAATCAGCCTTTCTAGTATGGGCGTCTCAGTCCTCAGATCATCCTGTAAGGTGACCTACGGACCGGTACTCTGGACGAGAATCGGAGAGACTGAGCGAAGGTGAATGGTCAATTCAATTTAATTTTATTTATATAGCACCAATTCATGAAACATGTCATCTCAAGGCACGTTACAAGGTCAAATTCAATCAGATTATCCAGATTGGTCAAAAATATCCTATATAAGGGAACCAGTTGATTGCATCAAAGTCCCGACAAGCAGCATTCACTCCTGGAGAAGCGTAGAGCTACAGGGAGAGTCGTCTGCATTGTTGATGGCTTTGCAGCAATCCCTCATACTGAGCAAGCATGAAGCGACAGTGGAAAGAAAAACTCAAAGAGAGTCAAAGATCCTCCTGTCTGTTTGCATCAACAGGAGACCAATCAATGTTGGTTTTATAAAGAATTCATGGCAATGTTACGAGCGGGCACCTATTATTGTTATTTTTTATATATATATATATATATATATATATATATTAGGGCTGGGCAAGTTAACGCGTTAATTTCGCGTTAATTCATTAGACTATTAACGGCGATATTTATTTTATCGCGCATTAACGCATGTCAGCTTTCAGTCAGTGTCAGTCAGCAGGCACGCTGACTGCAGCGCGCTGTCACGGCAGCCCTCCCGCTCCCCCTCCCCTCTCGTACATGGCTCAGCGGCGCCAGCCAATCAGCACGCAGGCTCAGCCTGGCCCGCCCACTCAGCTCTCACACAAACTTAATACACAAACAGCTGAGAGAGACCGGAGCAGCGAAAAAACATGAACAGAGGAAGTAGCACCGTTCGGCTTTATTTTAATACCGTAAATGAAATCAAGCTGTATGTTTTGTAAAAAGCCGGTTCATTTCAGTGGAAACACAACAAATTTATCTAAGCACGTGAAAAAAACATGAAAACGTCGAGCCCCAGAAACGGAGAGAGGAGACGAAACTTCTCTCATTGCCCCGACAGACCCACAGACGTCTCTGACTGAGGCGTTTCAGTCCTCCAGGGAACATCCAGGTAGATCAGTGGATGGATGGATGGATGGATGGATGTTACTGGAGCCCACACATAACATGTAATTAAGACCTTGAAAGAACCCAGTACATATATTAAAAAGTGTTATTTAAGATAAGATAACATTAGCTAATCCTTTTTTTATCCCACGACGGGGAGATTTATAGGATTAAAGCAACAGGCAGGTGCACACAAACACAGACAAAATTACATAAGGATTGAAATATATAAGAGGTGGATTAGCGAAAAAACACTGAACATAACATTATTATTATTATTATTATTATTATTATTAAATTGTAATAATAAAATAAAAACCACAAAACCCAAAAGGTCAACAGTTTCATGATACATCAAGCTTAGGGACTGGCTAATATACAGCAGGTCAAAAAAGGCCATATTTTGGCTGCAGTGCTTGTTCTCTTATGAAGAAAAGATCAACTAGTGCACTAAATTCAATAGATGGGTTGAAAATATCCAGTATAAAATAAGTGCTACAAATGTTACAACACTTTTGTTCATATGGCAGCAGAACATTAAAATAAAAGTGCTCTTTACACTACTTTTGAATTCATTCTTGGAGTTTGTAAATACAATGCGATTAATCGCGATTAATCGCGATTAATCAGGGCGATTAATCGCGATTAAATATTTTAATCGTTGCCCAGCCCTAATATATATATATATATATATATATATATATATAACATTTTTCTTTTATGTAGGATTTATTTTCCAAAGGTCAGATTTTCAATTTTTTCAGAGGGAGATTAAAGAGCTTTTTTTATGCAAAGGTTACCCATTGGTCTTGATGGTGCTGCGCCAAGTGCAGTTTGAATTATCAAACACACTTCAATCCTTTCATAAAAGATCTGATTTAGTAAATGCCAAACATACAGTAAAAATATACTGAATTGATAAAAAAAAAAGAAAACCACAATAGAAATAAACAGAACATTCATGTATAAAATCCAAAACATAAATATTACCAAGTAAATAGAACGTACTTAATTAAAATCCAAACAGAAAGTTTTCATCCCTTCGGTTTGTGTATTCTTCACTGAGACTTCCTGACCAAATGAAGGGTTATCGATGAATAAATGTGACAACGTGAAAAGCGTAGGCGCTCCAAAGCAATAATAGCGGCTGTGTTTTCCTGTTTGTGGGGGTGATAAGCGTGACGCAGACACACTTCAGAGATGTTGAGCAGAATGGAGTCTGCCAGTCACAAAGTAGAGGCCAATCTTGTGGGGCATGTAAGCCCTCTTAAATAAATTAATGGCTTTTCATGGTGATCAGAGCGATGGTAGCTCGTTCCCTGATGCCAACCCATCAAATCCTCACTCATCCATGCTAATCCCAGTTCTCCAATGCGCTGTTTTTTTTTTTTAAAGTGAGAGGTGAGACTGAGTAGGGAAGGAATTAAAAGAGTGCCTTTCAAAGAAAAAAGAAAGAGAAAGAAACTGATGCGAATTTCATGAAGCATCGACTCTTTGGAATATTTCCCAGCATAGGTTTGCCATGAGATATAAGGAATAAAACGACATAGGGAAGCGGGAAGAGTTTCTAAGCTGCAGGAGGAAAGTGAATATGATGGGAGCTCGAGGGAAAGGTTGGTGCAGGAGGAGAAGACATGGAGTAGCCTTAATTAATTCAGCTTTAGAGTCTGTGATGCTTGAATGACTTCCTGTTTCAGCTGCCGCTCCTGTCTGTACCACAGACAAAGTCACATTTAATAACAGGGCGGAAACATATCTCATCAGCTCGACCGAAGGGATGGCATTGATGCTGGTTTATATACAGGACTGTCTCAGAAAATTAGAATATTGTGATAAAGTTCTTTATTTTCTGTAATGCAATTAAAAAACATGAAATGTCATACATTCTGGATTCATTACAAATCAACTGCAATATCGCAAGCCTTTTATTGTTTTAATATCGCTGATTATGGCGTACAGCTGAAGAAAACTCAAAAATCCTATCTCAAAATATTATAATATTTCCTCAGACCAAGTAAAAAAATAAAATTATAACAGCAAAACAAAATCAAACAATTGAAAATGTCCATTAATGCACTCAGTACTTGGTTGGGAATCCTTTTGCACAGATTACTGCATCAATGCGGCGTGGCATGGAGGCAATCAGCCTGTGGCATTGCTGAGGTGTTATGGATGCCCAGGATGCTTCAATAGCGGCCTTTAGCTCATTTGCATTGTTGGCTCTGGTGTCTTTCAGCTTCTTCTTCACAATACCCCACAAATTCTCTATGGGGTTCAGGTCAGGGGAATTGGCAGGCCAATCAAGGACAGTAATGCCATGGTCAGTACACCAGTTACTGTGAGAATCTTATGTCGTCTCTTAACCACTACCATACTTGTGATTTAGTTTACTGAACCAAGCTGAGTGTTTTTCAAAGCTCAGGAAACCCTGCAGTGTTTCGAGTTAATTAGACGATTCAAGTGATTAGTTGAATAGCCTACTAGTATACTTTTTCACGATATTCTAATATTTTGAGAACAAACAGGGTTTGTTTCCAGTTTTTAGCTTCACCTAGCTTTCCTTTAACCGCTGAATAAAATCATCCCCACAGCATGATACTACCAGAGATGACAAAAATCACATGTGGGGTTCCCCAAGGGTCCATCCTGGGTCCCCTCCTTTTCAATATCTACATGCTCCCTCTAGCTCAGATAATAAAAAATAACAACATCAGCTACCATAACTATGCAGACGACACACAGCTCTACATCACCATGTCACCAGGTGACTATGGACCAGTTCAAGCACTGAGTAAATGCCTAAAAGAAATCAATACGTGGATGTGCCAAAATTTTCTTCAGTTGAATAAAAACAAAACAGAAGTAATAATATTTGGACCAATAGAGGAAAGATCAAAAGTTAGCATACAGCTTCAGTCACTTCAACTAAAAACCACTAATCAGGCCCGAAATCTGGGAGTAGTGATGGACTCAGACCTGAACCTTCAAAAGCATCTAAAGACAGTTACAAGGTCGGCTTTCTATCACCTGAAGAACATTTTCAGGATTAAAGAACTGATGTCTCAGCAGGATCTGGAAAAACTAATCCATGCGTTTATTTTTAGTCGAATAGATTACTGCAACGGTGTTTTCACAGGTCTGCCTAAAAAGTGGATCAGACAGCTGCAGCTGATCCAGAACGCTGCTGCCCGCGTCCTCACAAAGACTAAGAAAGTAGAGCACATAACCCCAGTTCTAAAGTCCTTACACTGGCTCCCTGTATCTCAGAGAATAGACTTTAAAATCCCTCTGTTAGTCTATAAATCCCTGAATGGCTTAGCACCTAAATACATCACAGACTTGTTATCAGCGTATAAACCCTCCAGACCACTAAGGTCTTCTGGCTCCAGCCTACTCTGCATACCTAGAACCAGAACTAAACAAGGAGAAGCAGCATTTAGTATATGCTCCACTTATCTGGAACAAACTTCCAGAAAACTGTAAAGGTGCGGAAAGCCTGAGTTCCTTTAAATCAAGATTAAAAACACATTTGTTTAGGATTGCCTTAAATTGTTCTAGTTAACTGAATCACCACTTCTTTGTTCTAATTTCTATCTACATTTTATTCCTACTTGCTTTTATTCTGTTTTAATTTGCTATATTATAATCATGTAAAGCACTTTGCATTGTCCCTGTACTGAATTGTGCTATATAAATAAATTTGCCTTGCCTTACCACCACCTTGTTTCAGGATGACGTGGAGTAACACATTTCTGCCCAGAGTACCTTTTACCACACCTTTACTTTGTCTCCTCCTTTCTCATCTCTCATCGCCTTTGTTTTCCTTTTGCCATTCTTCCACAAAGACCGGATTTGGGGAGTACACAACAACTTCTGACAGATTCTCCCACCTGAGCAGTGGAATTCTGCAGCTGCTCCAGAGTTACCATGGACTTCTTGGCCTCTTCTCTGATTAATTTTCTCCTTTTGTAACCCTGCTTCAAACTTTTCCACGACCTTCTCCCTGGTTTTTCCTCTCTGTTTTCTCGTGATGCTGCAGCTGGATTTATAGAGATTAAGTTACACACAGGTGGAATTTTTATTTATTTTTTTAATTAACAAATTTCTAAACACAGCTGTCTGCACTAGTTTTATTCGGGGGTATCAGGGGTAAAGTAGACTAAATAGACATGCAGGCCACATTTTTCAGATTTTTTTATTGCATTTTTTTTTTATAACCCTGCAGGTTGTGTAATAAATCGTAACGGGAGCATTTTCAGTCACTCCAGCCTCCCTGCGTTAACGTCATCAGTTCAGCCAGTCAATAAAGATTGTGAGATTAACCCAGAAAATGTATTCAACAGCCAGCATCCCTCACCTGTTCGGCCCTGGGGACACAAGACCGTGGACACGTTCAGTCCATGATGCGTTATTAAGAGAAAACACACCAAATCCAATTAATTCCACTTTATCCCCCCCCCCCCCCCCCTCATCTTTCCTCCCCTTAGCAAACCTCCATCCCCAGAGGCTCTCGCCTAATGTGCTCCCCAATGCCCGTCTAACTCTAAATGCTGGCTCTTACAGCTGCAACCTTGGATGTTTTTTTTTTTTTTTTTCAGCTGGGGTGTCTGACAGCTGAGCCTTTACTCTCTGGATATTAATTCAGAAAATTATTTTTCCTCAAATTGCGGGAGCTGCAGGGACTGCAAACTGTGGTTCTGTGTACACACACGAGGATGCAGGGAGGTTTTTTCACGAACCGATCTTCTTCTCCTGCTGTCAACACAGGCGCATAATAAACAACATCTTTCCCACACAGGTGTCCTCAGACATCTGCGAGCTGTGTCTGCTCTCCTCCCACACAGTCCCACTTTTTTCGCCTCGGGCGCAGCCGAATCAATACGTCATTAGCCAGTCTCTCTACTCACCCCGTGGTCTTACAACCCTCTCCACTCTTACTCCATTCTCCCCTCGGAGTCCACACTATTTCATGCTGTTTTTCCTCCCTTTTACCTCGCCCCTCATCTTCACCCGCTTCCACTTCCACCAACCCCCCTTCTTTTTTTTTCTCCTCACTCCCCAGCTCTGCTTCTGGCCTATTGTGTGTTTCTGTGCACTGCGCTGCTGATGCAGGGGGGGAAAAAGCACGTAAGAGGGATAAAAATCATAGAAGGGGGTTATAGGTGCAAGAGAGGGATTTGAGCCAGGCAGAGAGGGAAGAAATACGAGGGAGGAGGAGGTGAGGGAGGATGGGAAGCAAAGGAGAGCGGCTGTAAGGGTGAGATGAATGTGTAACTGTGTTGAAGTGCCCTGAATGGCTGAGTGATGGCAGCGACGACAGCCCCATTACTTCCTGGTAGTGGTGGCAGCTCCTCGGGGCTGCTCTGCTGTTGGGTAAACCGAGGAGGCTGTCGGTGTCTGTGTACGGGCGTCAACACCAGCAGGTAGAAACATCACTCACTGGAAACAGTCAAACAAGATAATGAGCATCGGCGAGTCAGGGAGGCCGGAGGCCGGCACGGATCGCTGGCAGAGATGAGAAAATAATTTCTTACGTGTTAATGATAATGGAAGGGCCAAAAGTCACATTTAATAAATGATGCGCTGAAAGAATGTTTATGCAACTGACATTTCAGTAAAACTGGAAATGAATAGATGTCATTGATAAAAACGTCTAGAATGTTTTTGGTAAATGGGCATTAAATCCAAAATGATTAAGTGTGGAAATCATTATTTGCATTGAATTTGCATTCCTCACATTCAAGAACAGATGTGCTGTACTCTGGAAAAGCTTTTTTTGGATTCCAGCAAACCAAAGTCAGAGTTTTTGTCCACAGATTGAGAAGACAATATCACAATGGGGAACCTTCCCAGGAGTGACCTGCCATAAATTACTCAATCACTCAGCATCTAAGATCCTGCAGGTTGCCTCAGTTAAGGTCCGTGTTCACGATTTAACAATAAAGAAAGATGCTGGGTAAAAAAAGCATCCATGACAGCGAGTCAAGGCCAAAGTCACTGCCAACCAGAAATAATACAAATGCTCGCCTAGAATCTGCCAAAAAATGGCTCAAGGATCCTCAGGACTTATGGGAAAATATTCCCCACACTTAATTAAGAGACAAAAAGGCTTGCTTCTCCTTACATATGGTGTAAAAGTAAAAACATGTCAGAAGAAGAACATTATGCTAACAGCCAAACATGGTGGTACTAGTGTGATGGTCCGAGAGCTTCTCCTCTCTGCCTCGTCTGATCCAGAGTAAATCCTTCCTTACATCCTTTACCGTTGTATCCCTGAAGTTCTGGACCAGTTTGTTGGATGTCAATGCAGTTTCCCAAACCCTGAGTTACTTCCTTTTCCCTTAACCAAACTTTCGTCAAACATCTGACTGGTTAATTCAGTTTTAGCCCGGTCCATCGGATCAGTACACTGGTAATGGTTTAAAGGTGCACAGTGTAAGTTCCAGCATTTTTGCAGAAGTTTTCCCCCTCTGGCGACAAGTTGAAATGACACCAGTGTTGCGCACGTGCATGGGAGAAGAGGAAAAGCATCTGCCTCTGCGACTGCACAGGTCTTTTGTAATTAGCCCGTGTTCTCTCGCTAATGCATCAATTACAGCAGAGACTCAACAAAATGGCCTGGTGAACGAGAGCTCGCTGCATGTTTCTCTAACAAACTCAAACAATCCAGCCTATAGAGGTAACTGCGATAAAAAGAAGAAAGAAGAAGTCAGGAAATCGTTAGGGCACGTATGGGAAAGCAAATAAATGACATTTAACTTTAAAACATGCACTATGCACCTTAAAGCTTTCAACTAGTCCTATATTTAACAAAATATTGACACATTTAAATTAAATTTCTACAGACAAAATGTATTCATATGATGTGTTCATTTCTAATCTTGCTAAAACTATCAATACTTATTCATCGTTATCTATTTATTGAATTGCGTTACTTTGGGCCCTCCATAAATGACAGGCACTCTGTTGCGAAGTCTTGCATCTTAATCTCTGCATCTTTTCCATTTTCTTTAATCTATATTCATTCAGTCACAACCCACCCCACCCTGCTGCTCTCTTTTTATATAAATGTAAATATATATTTTTTTACCCCTTTCCTTTAAATTCCTCTTTCCTGCAAGCCAGTCTGAGGAGACGAGAGGGTTGAAAAATAAGAATAAGAGGTAAAATAAATAAAATGAGGATGTGCTGATTTAAAGGCAGTTCAGAGACACACCTTAACCTCAATAGGGATAGAAAAAAAAAAGACAAATGAATGAAAGAAATAAAAGTAAAATTAATATTTTCAAGCACTTGTAAGAGGAGGTAGGAAAGCCCCGGCTCTGATATCCTCAATCAACCCCTACTAAAACACAGCTCTGATTGATGGGTCTCTGAGGCTCCATGAGATCTAATGAAACATGTGAGACTGCAGCAGCTCTCCAAAAATAAGAAGGGAACCAGATTTCAGCGACCGTGCCATGGTTACTGCAAAGAGAGGGATTGGCAACACCAGGGAGGGTGCAGATGGAGGAGTCACCTTGAGGCAGAAGAGGGGAAGGAGGAGGAACGGCACGTAATGCCAATATATTAGTTTTCAGGTCATGAGCTTGCAGATAAACGGAGCAACACGCCGACTGATCAATTCTTCAGCATTCATAAACAAAATATGTCGTATGTAGTTACATTCTGTTAAATAAAATGGTGATTTATTAAAGAAAAAACAGCCGTCTGCTGCTTTCATTTAATCGTTTTCATGTTGGGAAAATGTGTTTCTGCGTGTTGCAACTTGAGCCAGAGGGACACTGGTTCTCTTCTCTCTCTGGAGCTGTGCAACTGAAAATTAAATTATATTGATTGTATTGATTTGCCTCTCTGTCACAGCTTTATGGGTCCCGCTTTAAGATACATTGTGAGTATGCTTCACAATGAATAAAGCAGCCTTTAAATATCTCGATGTTGACGTTCAGCTGGATTTTATACAGGGGTATTTGCTT
This sequence comes from Fundulus heteroclitus, assembly GCF_011125445.2. Lineage (NCBI taxonomy): Eukaryota > Metazoa > Chordata > Actinopteri > Cyprinodontiformes > Fundulidae > Fundulus > Fundulus heteroclitus. The sequence goes on along the minus strand of NC_046361.1, from coordinate 31,060,566 downwards.
AAAGGAGGCTGAATTTATATGCATGCTACCGTTTTCTAGTTTTATTTCTTAAACAGTTGAGTACCATTTATTGATTTTCCTTTACAGATCTAAATTATGCACTGTTTTCTGCCTCATAAAATCCTAGTAAAACAAAGTGAGATGTGTGGTTTTAATGTGAAAAAAAATGGGGTATGAACACTTTTTCAAGGTGTTGTATCATAAGTTTAATGTTTGTAAAAAGGACCATTTACATTGTTTGAAATGTCAAGCAGAAAACCAGTAATAATGATAAAAAAAGATGCAAGGGCTACAATCTTTTATTTCATATATATATATATATATATATATATATATATATATATATATATATATATATATATATATATATATATATATATCTTGCTTTAAAATCCTTAAAACTGTATAGGATTTTTTGTTTTCCAACACTTAACCACACTGACATCTGCTGGTGAAATACAGTCACTGATATTTATTTATATTCTTTATTATAGTACTGATAAACAAGGAACTTCCTATTGGGTATCACAGCCGCCAGTAAAAGCAAGTTTTCTCATTGTGACAAATGGATTCAATAAAGTAAAAAAAAAAAAAAAAAAACATTATTTGGTTTATGTTGCTCTGATACCACACTTGTAAGCATTGGGTCGTTGGCTTTTTTATTCATGGTGATAAATAAATTACCATACAATAAAACCTAAAACATATAACCTAAAACAGTTGTATCTAAACGGTGTTTGGAGATCAGCAAAAACTCACCAGTCTCACAAATCTCCAGCCATGGTTCTGTTGAACTGGGACTCACAAAAAAGCATGAATAAAGATGACCCTTCTAATCACTGCCTAACCTGGTGCCCGTTTTAATTATTTCTGTAAAACCAGTCTGAACTTGTCTAATTAAGAGAAACAATCCCTCAGTACTCTCAGCGTGCCCCCTGAGAGCATCGTTAATTTTATTCTTCACACTCGAGGCCTTGTAAAAGCATTTTTAATGGAGAACTTGAATCGGCAGAGAACAAAGCGGGAAATTATACTGATGAATGAGTAAATGTCTGTGCAGCCGTGTGATCCTTAGCACTGTCACGATAAAACAAGACGCTTCAAAGCTTCAAACCACGTCTTGTTCTTTAATCTGAGAAAACTGCAAATCTGCAGCTGGCACAATACAAATGGACCTGTAAGCTCTACTGTGGTTTGAAAACAAAATATGTACCCCCATCCACGTGTTCACATTTTGTCACAAAACCAGCATTTAAGAGCTTTCAACATTTCTTTTTTATTGGAAAATCAGAAAAGAGTGACAGATTTCATATTCAGCCCCTTTTACCCTAACACCCCTGATTAAAAATCCAGAGCAACCAATTTCCTTCCATTGGCATCTTTTTAGTAAACTGAGTCCGCCTATAAATAATCTAGTATCAGTGGTCTCTGAAGACCAACAATATTCCTTACATGAAGACTGGCAGGAAGAAGAAAACCCTTAAGTGTCCAATTTAGGATTTGCCACAAGACATCTAAGGGCACAGCTAACATTTGGTGGAAATCTGCTCAACTGAGAGCAAAATAAAAAATGTTTGCCCTACATGCAAAACGCTATGCGTTGGAGGGAACACCAACTAACAGAAAAACTGTTAGATGCTGCAAAAAGTTGAGACAGCGATAGAGGTTCACCTTCTAGAAGTACAACAGCCTGTAATTTACAGTCAGAGCTACAGGTAATTGGTTGGGATCTTCATGCGTTAGAAAGGCCTAGTCAAAGTTCAAAACTAAATCCAATCAAAGAATCTGTTGAAAATTGATGTTCACAAATGGTCTCGGTTCAATCTGACAGGGCCTAAAGAAATCTTTCAAAGAAGAATAGGCAAGCCCCTTTTTTAGTCTCTGGGTGTGTAAACCTGGTAGAGACATGCCTGAAAAGACTGTAGCTGCACTAAAAGGCGGTTCTATAAAATGTAGACGGACACAAGCGGACAAATTTCCAGACTTGTAAAAAACTTGCAAAATAATTTAATCATTTTCGTCACATTTCTAAATTGTACATTACTTGATGTCGGTCTGTCACAGATAATCAGGATAAAATACATCCAGGTTTGTGGTTGTATGTGACACAATGGGATATAATTTGTAAGGCACTGTATGAAAATCACAATGCTAAGGCTGAGCTTGCTAGGTTGTCTGTGTCTCCAAAATATTTACCCCCATAGTCCATGGTCAGACATAAAACAGTAAAGGCTCGAGAAAGTTTTCACCTCCGCTGCTTTTATTTGTTACACGCATGTGGAGCTTTTTTTTTTTTTAAATCGTTTTATGGTTTTTGACAACATTCCCTGAATATAAATTTAGCCCAGGAGAAAAGCAAGTCTCCATCTTAGTTTGTACTCAAACTCACAAACCATTTATGACACAGCTTTTAAACATAATAAACTCACAGGAAATGGAAATGCATCATGCATAAATTTAATAATTGTTTGGACTATATAATGTATATAAAACATGAGTAAAGTCGAGCTGAGTGTGGGAGGAAGACATAAAAAAAAGGAAAAGTCAGAGAGCCTTGGAAACATTTGGTCAGACATAAAGCTGCAGTTAATGCATGAGGGACTACAGATACATACACAATGCAACATAGGAAGCATTAACACACCTGTTATAAGTCAATAAATGGACTAAAGAGAGGCACGCAGTACAGTGAATAGGTCCAGGCCCTATATACCACCACCTCTCTGTGGGGTCTTAATGGTCTCCAGTCTGGGGGGGATGTCAGCCAGGCCTGGCACTGCGGAGGAAAACCTGTACTGAGATATTTCTGGCAACAAAGCGTTTGCTGGAACAAACCAAGGACAGTTTTTTCCCTCAGTACTATTAAAGCTGCCTGTTTTTATTACTTTGTCCACCTGAATCCCATATTACAAACAAAATGTGTCTGATCCTAATCCCTCATGTGATTGTGTAACCTGATTAGAAACAGGACTTTACTGCTACTGAAGTGTTCATACTGGACTTTAGGGCATTTTATATATCAATGCACCCTACTCAAGCTAGATAGTGATAAAAAAAAGCATTTTACTGAAGTGCTGCATATTAAGTTTATAGCTAATGCTAATGTTCATCGCCTGTCCTTGGTTGGGCTTTTATACACTAAAAGAATTTACATACAACACTACTTCAATTTAAAAAATAAAAACATGATCAAATTATAAAACATACATATCATACACAACTCTTACCTACTTACAATAATAAGTACAGTTTTGATTTGTCTTTAACCAGTTTTTGAGCGGAGTAGTGAACATTTTAAAATCAGGTACAGTCTTGATGTCAGATGGTAACGAGTTGCAGAGTTTAGAGCCTTTAACAGAGGAGGCTGTCTGTCCAAAGCTGGCCCTGCCTTATCGTATTTTACAGTCATCACTTGAAGTACAGACAGAAATGAGGAGAGACAAAAATAACCATTTTAAGACTCATGATAGATGCAGTCATTTGGCTGTAGACAAACCATCTATAATATAATTTACCCTTACAACAAAAGACTGATTGTAATGGCCTTAATGTTTTTTTCTTTATTAGTTTGTGAACTAAGTGACAACATTTAGTGTTGATTCCTTTATTGACAGAAGAGAAAAGAAGGAAAAGGAAAGATGTTTAGATCTGGGAAATCGACACAAAAAGCATAATTTATTACAGCGTCTCACTACAACCAATATTGTCTGATCACCAATCCTACTTTTTATGTGTCTCAGCATGACTTAAGTGTTTCTGTTTGTTGTTAATTCATCTTTTTTTCGTCTCTGAGAACCAATGACTTTATTCAATGCTACTCTTTCAAACACATTTAGCTAAGCAATATATAATTTATAAGCTATCTACAAACATGGTCCAATTACTTATTGCTTGTGTTTCATTACCCTGAATTTTAATAGATGATTTCTCATATTTCTTAATCAAGGTCGGTTTTTATTTATTTATTTTGGGGGTTGGAGGGTTCATTTTTTATTTTTATTTATTTATTTTGCATATGGGTCATAAATCCACAAGTACAAAACAAAAAATCTGGAATTTTTATGCTCAATAAACTAAGCCTGCAATATTTTAGCCAAACAGCTAAAGTAGTATGAGTATTTGTTGGAAAGAGATGTGTCAATCATTGTACATCCAAAACTTCAAAAAGGATTTTGCACATTTGCCTTATAAAAGACAAGCATAAAGTTCGCAAATCCTTTTGTTTATTCTCAGAAAATGGAATGGGATATGGACCACACTTTCTTGGTGTATTTAAACAAGTTTAATAAAGTAGTTAAAACACACACTTATTCGAAAAAAAAAAAAACACAACATTTTCTGTTGTGAGAGGATTTTAACTTGTCTTTAATAATTTTGCCCTAAATGAAAATAAAACAAAGTCTCCTGGAAATTATTTTGTACAATATCACAATTGTTTTTCAATTTTCTTCTTTTTTGTTTCTTTGTCATTAGTTATTATTATCTTATAATTTTTGATACAATCCACTTACGTCACTACAAAGAGTCCTGAAAGAAAATAATCCAGTTTTCAAAGCTCTACAAAGCTTGAGACCAAACAACTAAATTAAATTTGAACGGTCTCAGGCAATGCTGCGACCACAGCCAGCAGGGGGCCCCATCGAGCTGTAGCAGGTATACAACGTGAAACCAGAAATCAACAAATTTCTCCTCAAATGATTGATTATATTTAGAATATAGCTGGGACAGTAAAGCAAAACAATTTATCATAAAATAGTAAGACAGGCAAATCTGTTCTGCTCACTTAAAATTAACATTTCAGTAATTTATAATCTAATTTATAATCTAATCTAATCTACAGTCAACATTTCCAACATCCTGTATAAATTAGTCTGATAAAAACTAAAAAAAAAAGTGACGTTTTCCATTTATCTCAACCTGCTTCTTGTGTTCAAGTGTTGCCCATCTGGAATAATTATTGTTGATTTCTGAAACAGCAATTTTAGAAAATATCCAAAGTGAAAAGAAAAAGTAGACACCTGAAAAATCTACTTTCATTCAATAGAAATAAGGACGAGCAAGAATTTATTACAAACATCCAGTGTTGATGGTGAGGCTTATTTAAAAGAAATTTCAGACCCCAGCAGTTACAATGACGACATAAAAAAATGTAATTACAAATGTCTAAAGTGATGTTTTAAATAAGCATTTACAGCATGCTGGGAGGCAGTTTTAACATAAAACATGTGAAATAACAGCGCATGAAAAGACAAATTGTTATCAGTATTGGATATTTAGATTTTTTAGATTTCTACAATATTCTTTACTGGTAGTAAGTCGGCGTGTGGGGACATCAGAGCTGAAAATCCACCACTATTTTCAGCTATAATATGAAGAAGCCTTCTGCATTCCTACAAATACCTTTGGAATACTTAAGGGGAATAAATATCTAGTAAGCCAACTGTGAAGCCGTTTGCACCAAGGCACACCAGCAACTATTTTGCTTGAAGAACACTGCCATTTTAATATTAAACAATGAATAATGATTACAAGGTTTTTCTATTGTACTTTTGTTGAAACAGTCTAATCCCTTTTCTTAGAGCCATAGTTTGATGATACAACTCTGAAAGAGAGGAGTTCCCTTCAGCCTGTTGTGAAACTGACATCTAGACTGATTGGAGAGCTCCAACCATCAGTCCCATCTCTGTACAGCGGAAAGCCTCTTTTGTTTTAAATTATGGTTTTCATCCACTTTCAGAGAGTTTCAGCTTCTCCTCTCTGGAGGAAGATTCTTTGTCCCTAAATGCAGGACCAGACGTATTATGAACAGCTTTGTTCCGACCACTGTTACTGACACAAACAAGCTGAAATAATATTGCCACTGTCAAAGGATGTTAAGGGATTTAATTTGTGAACTAATATGGATGCCTCTACTAGTTGTGTTAAGATGTTTGTATGAATGTTGTGGACCACTGCAAAATAAAGCTACCTATGGGTTTTCATAAAGTAACCTTGGCATGGGTAAAATATTGAGTTTTTTTATTGAAAAAGAAATAAATGGGGTAAAAAATAATGAAATGAGGAATAAAGCAGACAGAAATATTGAAACATAGACAGAAATAAATAAATTAAAAAAGAAGTATTTAATAAATAAAGTTGACAAGTGTAATGAAAAATAAATAAATGAGGTGATTATTAAAAAGAGGATTAAATACATAAGTAAATAAAATAGATATTTACATTTATGCATTCTATATTTTTATTACGGCTTACATTTATTTGTTTGCTGTATTTCTGTGTATTTATTTTATGCTTACATGTTTATTGAGAATGTATTTAATTCTGTATTTAATTTTCCATTATGTCAGAGTCGGTCCTCCATATTTTTGGAACCGTTGGTCCGTTTTGTTTGAGCCATTGCGTATGACGTCATCCCAAGGATGCGCGCGCGCTTCTTTGCAACGGAAGTTGACTTCTGCTTCTTCCGTTAACGTCCAGAATCTCCACGCTGATGCTGTCTGCGGCTCATTTCCAGGGCAACAATGCCGTGTTGTTGCGTGAACGGCTGTTTTAACCGCTACTCCCCCAGCTCCACCATAAAGTTCTACAGAATCCCCAGCGGACGCCGGCAGTTTCAGATCCTCAGGAGGCGTTTGTGGGTGGAAGCGATCCAGACCGCTAACGGGGAAGTCTTGCCAGGCGGTGCAAATCTTCGCATTTGCGGCGCTCATTTCGTCTCAGGTACCTTTGACGCTGCTTAAAATATTAGATTTAGCTCAACCCTCTCTTAAACATCTTTATTTATTATTATTATTATTATTATTATTAAGTTATTTATTTATTTTTACAGGAGAAGCTTCCACGGATCCAGACAGGCCTAATTTTGTTCCAACCTTGTTTAGATCCACTAAATCAGACCAGAGTCCAAGTACACAGACGATATGGTAAGCCACTGTAGCACATTGAGCACGTTTTACTCATATGGCACCTTTTACAGGTCAAAAACAACAGAGTGAAGATAAAGCTAAGATGAGAAATCCTTTCTGGTTCCATAATGGACAATGCGACAGTGGCAAAGACACAGAGTTACACACAGTTTATAGTAAAAAACAACAACAAGCTAATTTAATCTAAAGTTAGTTCTAAAGCAGTAGAGGGTGGGCTTTACCAGTAACGCCAAGAATAAACATAAAAACATGCATGCCAGAGTAAATGTTGCATAATTATTGATCATAAACAAAGGATGAGATATTCAAATAGAAAGTGGAAAAAACAATGAACACCAGCCTATTAACAGAACAATATGAAATAATATGCATGATAATACAGCAGCACATCGAGTAGCTAAGGGCGTGTGTGCCTTATCATCTGAGAGACCGTTTAAACGATTCATTATCAGATCTGAACCTGTGCAACCATTAGTGTAGGAGCCAATGATTTTTTGTTATTAAGCAATTCAATTTTTAGTTTTGTGGATAGTCTAGTTAAGGTTATTTATTTAACTTTATTGTTTGATATCTGTTTTGCGATTGTTTTTTTTTTTTTTTTGTTATTTAATTCTAAGCAATTTGGGTAGATTATTCTTATAAATAGGCTGTCAGTGGTAGGACCAGCATGCATCTGGATGGGCGTATGTTTTTTTTTTTTTGTTTTTTTTTTACCAGCACAAGAGAAGCAGGGAGGAAATTGTTTGTCCATTTTTGTTTGCTTGCTTGCAAAGGAGACATAAACCACAAAACTAATGGACTTTACCTGGAAAAATTATTTATTTTTGCTTGCGTAAATTACTCGTCCATGGTGCATCTGTGGCCCTTGTGGATTTTTTGTGTTATCAAAGCTGGGCGACAACAATTGGCATGTTCGTAAACAGTTGAGTCTCTTGTGAGCTACGATGGATTTATCAAAATGTAAAAAAAAAAATGTATTCTTCAATGATACTCAGTTGTATCATAACCTACATAAACTAAGCTGTTCACATTTGCCTAAATGGTTGCACTTCTTCAAACCGCAGCGATTATCTCTACCGTAACACGCACGCACTAACACAAACAACAATGGCCGCGTTCAGAATTTCACTCGTGTTTATGCACTATTCATTTTATTGTGGATTTAAAGCTGACACATTTTTGCTCCTCTTCACTGTTTTTGGGAACCGATGACAAGGCGGTCCACACAAATGGCCCTTTTCTATTTCCTTGTTTACATTCTGCCCTCTTCATCACCCCTCTTTTACTACTGTGGCAGCGTTACTACGCTACTCTCCGGCATGGCATAGGTATTACCACGCCTATTGAGGCTATTCCTGCGGGTTCACCTTTACGCTCAAACTTTTCTGTGTGGTGTTGAGGAAAATAAAATGAACTATTATATTAATCAGGCATTTGTATGGAAAATAATTAGGAACTAATAATAAGGACTCTAGCTGGGCCATCCAAAGATTACATCCTGAAAAAAAAGAAGAGATTATGAACAAATTAAACGTAAATCTTTCAAGGACATGAATAATTTTGGGATTAACTGTATGTGTTTTACAGACAGTGTTGGTAATAAACTGTCCCTAATCCTAATTTATGTGCATCTACCTCATAGCATTGAATAATTTTTTGTTGCCATTTTTTTTTGTTAAAGGACTTCTGTCCATCAAAACACTTGCCTACAGAAAGAGTATGTGGAAACTGGAACAACAGCCAGGGGACAGGATGCAGAGACTGAAAAGTCAACTACCCTGAGAGAGGAGGGGGCGACTGAAAAATCAACTACAATCAGAGAGGAGGGGGCGACTGAAAAATCAACTTCAATCAGAGAGGAGGTGACGACTGAAAAGTCAACTACAATCAGAGAGGAGGGGGCGACTGAAAAATCAACTACCCTTAAAGAGGAAGGGGTGACTGAAAAATCAACTACAATTAGAGAGGAGGGGGCGACTGAAAAGTCAACTACCCAGAGAGAAGAGGGGGCGACTGAAAAGTCAACTACTCTGAGTGAAGAGGCGACTACAAAGTCAACTACTGTCAGTGAAGATGCAGAGACCAACACATCACCAACTCAACCTGCATCGGAGTCTCCTTCAGACCACGAGTCCTCTGCCTTAATGGAAACTGAGGAGGAACCTTTGCCAGAAAGGCAAACTTCATTGTGCTCGTCAGTGTCAAAGGTAGCAGTCGCCACCATTTTATGATGTTTTAACTAGGACACAAAATTACTTTCCTTTTCTTTATGTTCCACACTTGCAACCTTCCAGAGCTTTTGGCCTTTTAATTCCGTTTGTCTTTTTTTTTAGTACATTAAACATCTGTTCTGGGTTTTTGTCCCATCTAGGAAGAAGCAGCAGAGGACAAGAAGATAAATGACAAAGACCAGGGTGTGACCAAAAGTGAAACAGAGGATGAGAAGGACAACCCAGAGAACAAATCCAGCCTAAACGTACCTCCATCACCACGGAAACCACTGGGAGGGACCTTAAAAGTAGATAAAATTAATCCTGTGGTGCTCCTAAAGCCTTTAATTGTACCGCCCGGTGCTTATCACGTTAAGCTGAGCAGTCTGACCCACACTGCGGCGTCACACAAAGAGCAGCCTGAAGAAACGGACTCGAGTGAGACCGGTTTCGCCGAGTCCTGCTCTGTCACCAGGGATCAGCCGGTTTTTCCGTGCAACCTGTGCGACCGGACGTTCACCACAAGCCACTACCTCAAGCGTCACAAACTGCTTCACGTTCGGGACGTGAGGAAGTGCCTGAGGTGCGGCGTGCTCTTCTGCCGCCGCCACAACCACGTTCTGTTCCAGACGCGGGCCGAGCCGTTACCCGAGTCCGAGGAGGAATCCTCCGGCAGCGAGGAGGAACTTCCGGACAATCGTGTGAACGCGGAAAAGGAGAAAACAAGCGAGGTAACGGAAATTGACGGCGGCGCCTTGAGGACTCGGACTGAAACGCCTCCAGCCTGTCCTGCTGTCACAGACGTACCTTTACTGAAGACTGCCCCTCTGATCGACATCCGAAAACCTCTCATGGCGTCGGTGAAGCCTCCTACTGTGCCCTCCCCACCTCCTCCCATCCTCAGATTGCCAAATAACCAGGAAGCCCTCTTTCAGATCAAACCGCTCGTGTCCTCCCCCACTTTGACGAAAGCAAATCTCCCTCAACCGCCCCAGCTCCCGTCTTCCCTGAAGATCTTCTCCGCCCACCACCTCACCTCAGCGCTGCTTGATGTTCAGAGAAATTACGAGTACATTTTAAGCAAGCCTAAAAACAAAGCGGTCAAGTTCAAGGAGGAGCCAGACGAGCAAGTGAACATTTGCCAAGTGCAGCCACCCGTCAAGCGAGTCAAATTAGAGAAAATCGCTTATGACCTGGAGGTGGTCATCTGATTCAGAGCTGCTAACGAGACTTCTCTATGAGATCGGTCAGACTCACCTGTCACCTTTAGAACAGCGTACAATGGTTAGTTACTCAATGTTTTAGCATTAAGCTGTAAAGCTACTTGAGAAAAACATCTTCTGTTTTATAAAGCAGCTCCCACACCCACAGGCCTCTGATGAGGTCACATAAGGCAGAGGATCAGTGTACTTTTCCTCGTTATTCACATGTATTAAGTAAAATTACTCTTTAAATAGCTGTTTTGATGTGGCATATGTCTCTGGGTGTGTGGGGTGGGGGGGTGTTGGGGGGCAGCTTTTAAGTCAATACTGAAGAGCCTTTCCTCTTTTTTTTTTTCACAATCTGGTATATATATGTTTGATCATGGCAATGTCCAAATCCAAAGTACTTGGACTGTTCAAACATTAACGTAAACTCATCAGAGCTGATATCTGCCTCTAAACCATAAACTTTGAGCCCCTTAGAACTTAAATGTAATTCAAAACCCTCCGAATCTTTGTCGAAATCTATCAAGTCACTCATCCGCCATAATAAGGACCGATTCCAACAGATCGGATCGATTTTCGGCGATGACGGTTTGGAAAATGGATGGATGGATGGATGGATGGACATCAACACTAACACTCGCGCATGGATCGGGAGTTTTTTTTTTGGTTTTCTTTGTTCACTTACTAAAAACTTTTTTTTTACGACAGCGTTTTGTGGATATTTATGTTATGAAACTGTTTTTTATTTTAAAAGTAGCTGTGTAAATCGAAAAGAAAAAAACACTGGAATTTTTTTTTTTTTTTTTGCAAATAAGGGGGGGGGGGAAATAATGTAACCACTTGTAGTTGATCCTGATTGATTGTTGAACTCTAGCTACAGTGTAATCTGATCAGCTGACCTGTCTGCCTTACTCTGAATGATTACACTGTTACTTGTTATAGGAACGGTGCTTTCTATTACATATTTATGTCATGCATATTGAGCGGTTGGATCAATCTTGGGAAATTGTGAGCTCCTCTTAATTCTCTCTGTGATTGTGTGTAGTTATATTACTACTGTTTGATTTTTAACGCTGACACATTTTTATATATAGCAGACTTTGATAATGAAGCCGCACTAGTAGACATTTGATCTGCAGCTTATGTTTTTTTTTTTTTTTTTTTGCATCATATCCAAGCAATTTCCTGCACACAACTATTATTAGCAATAATGTTTTGCATTACGCGTTAATAGATTTTGTTTACTTTTGGTTTCTCCTATCTACCTCAGCTAGCTGTAAAAACTAATAAAAGTTGCCGTTTTGTATTACAGATGAACGCTGCTTTGTAAACACATGCGGATACTGTTGTGTTTAGGGTGTAAAAGCATTAGACTTTTTGTGTTGTGTTGTGTGGAAGCTAAGCAGAAGTGGCAGAAGGCGGGATTAGCAGACTGGGAGAGGAAGCTTACAGACTTTCAGCACATGCCTGTCAGATTGGAAGATTGGATCTGCAACCGCGATGAAGTCAAACGCTGCATTTTGCTGTATAAACAAAGCTTTTATGCATTGCATAACTTAGTTTTACAAGTTAACACAGCGGCTTTATAAGCCGTGTTTGTTTCACTCCCTGCAGATCATCGCATAGAGAATTTGCACCGTTTAAATGTACCTTGCCATCATTGTCTTGGCATTAATGGGCTCCGTGGAGGTCCCCAGATTCTTTTTAAAGCTGTTTAAAAAAAATGGATTTTGTGAATAAACCTGTAAGCATTTGTTTTTCATTTCTCATTAGATTTTTCTTGACATGTGAGAAGCTTATCTTATGATTTATTTCTTTTCTTTTCTTTTTTGGACACATCAGTCGTGCCTCCGTTACTACCGGTATATGCTTTGTACCTTTTTAAATATACCAAAATGAAATAAAAAAAAGATTAATAGACGCTCCTCTTCTTGGTACATGCTTATTATATATGTATTATACTGCATTCTTTGGCACATGGAGATCAGACATATCTGCCTTGCTACTCGCTCAGTATACACTATGTGTTTATTCATGATCCCCCCCCCCCCCCCCCCCCCCCCCCAGATTGATGCTGAGGATGGGGAGCAGATTTTGCCTTATGAATAGCTAAGAATTACAAGGTCATGCAGTTAGATTACCTTTGTAGGCTTATTGTGCCGACATTTGTTATTTCTGACTTATTACTGGAAACTAGAAGTATTTTAACGAACTGAAGAATAGATACTCCAATGCTTTAAATTACAAAATCACACAATCTGTGTTTTCTTGACCTGCAAACATTTGTTAACATATCTTTACATATTAATTTAAATGTAAAGGAGGTTGGACATTGGACCAACAACCAAGAAGTTTTAAATAATTGATTTAAAAAAAATTATCATATAATTTCAAACTTTAATATATTTTACTGGGATTTTAGTTGACAGATAACACACAGTAGCACATAATTGTGACATTGAAGGAAGCCAGGGTGTGGGTTTTTAATATGATATAGAAATAAAAAACCCATAGCTGCAGCATACATTTGTCTGAAGCCCTGTTTAGCCTGATAATCCTAAATAAAATCCAGAACAACCAGGTTCTTTCAATTTGTAGAACCCAGTTGTTCTGCGCAGGCCTCAGAGGCTTTTTCTGAACCAGCAGCATTCTGAAGACACACGTTTTTCTTTTATAACTGAAGACCTACTTTTAATGAATTATCTGAATTATCCACAAAAACAAAACAACAGGGCCTTTCTGTGTAACCTCCATCAGCCAGAGGTGCACCTGAGTCCATCTGCAAGCTGTACGCGTCCCATTGGTGCGCACGGTCCGGTCACGCTGGCTGACGCCTCCGATTGGATGTCCCGGCCTTCGCTTCCAGACACCCGACGCTCTGATTGGCTCGCGTTCTGCGATCCAAGCGTCCTATTGGCTGGCCGGTGCCCTCTCGCATGTCTTCATAGATGATTAACCAGTTGTGCTGATGCTGTGACAATGGGAGCGATCCAGACCTGCATCATCTAGACCGAGGGGGTCCTGCAGCGGCTGGACGCAGACCAGAAGGACTGTAGAGAAAAACATCTGGACAGAGACACAAAGGAGGGACCTCCTGCTGCTGCTGCTCGGACACGGTGAGTCCTTACCCCGGAAACCAAAACTGGCATCCCCGGGCCAAGCTGTAGCTGCAGGGGGCTGGGGGAGCAAGTCTCAAAGCAAATTTAGGAGCGCAGGGCTGTAAATCCTGCTGGCCGAGGCGGCTGTCCTGCGTTTCAGATCCATTCTCGGCCTGGTATGTCCCACGCCGGACCAACCGCGCTCTGCATGCAGCTGTGAGTCAACTCAACCCTGAGCCGGACTGCATTGCGGAGAGCATGCCTTGAAGAAGCTAGAGATCTTCATTCAGATCTCCTCAGTTGGTCCCGAGACGCAGCTTCAGCTCATCGGTTCTCACGTGGACTCATCAGATGCATCGTTAACAGGGTTTCTCACTGTCTGCTGAGAGTAAGGTTTACGTTTGCAGAGTAGAAAATAAATCGCTCCTAATGTTTGATCAGTTCCACAGAGTCTCCTGCAGCTGCTGCGTGGATTAACAGAGTTTTTATTTGCTTCAAGAGGGGCGTGTCGACACTAAATACAAAATGCAGATCATGCTTTGAGTTGGATGCATACAGCCTGCATGGCAGTCAGTCAGGCAAACTTTAACTCAAGAGCGCTTTTCGTGCAAACGAGGAAAGTACTTTGCACAGGTTGGAAAACATGTGTAAGGAAGGCAAAGTACTCAGATGAATGACTTAAAATATTTAGACAAATGGATGAAAAAATTCCAAAGGAGTAGGATCTAAATTAGAGAATAATAGAAATAAAAGTAACTCTAAAATATGAAGAACTAAAAATCACAAAAATGTGTTAAAATGTAAAATGATGGCAAGTACAAAACAATTAAATGGAGATGATTAAGACAAGAAACTAAAAGTTATTAAAACAATGGTAATAATAATATAATGATTTATTGCTCTTATTATCAAAATAAGTTCATAATTACAAATAAAAAAATAGAATAAAAACGTATCAGGATAATTATTACAAGTAAACAACAAATTATGATTATTTTGTGTGTGCAAGTGCAAGTGTATATATATATATATATATATATATATATATATATATATATATATATATATATATATATATATATATATATATATATATATATATTAGATAGATAGATAGATAGATAGATAGATAGACCCCACCTCACCCATTGACAGCTGGAGATAGGCACCAGCACCCCTCGCTATCTATCTATCTATCTATCTATCTATCTATCTATCTATCTATATATATATATATATATATATATATATATACACACACACACACACACACACACACACACACACACACACACACACACACACACACACATACATACACTTAACCCATAATTTGATACCAGAAATGTGAATAAATCTAAACTATTAATCTAAACTATTTAACAATACATGAAAGGAAATAATACAATATATAGATTATGAATACTATGAGTCTAAAAACCCTGGTAGTTGCTCTACAAACCAAAGGTGTTTGGGTTCCATCTGCTCTCAGGGTGCAGAGATGGGGGTGTTCAGCCGGCAGAGGTTTTTCCAGGAGCTTGCTCATGGCTGCCTGCTGCCTACGGCTCAGCAGGGCCTGGAGCAGGTTTGGCAGCTGTTGGTCATCTGCCTGATGTGTCGCCTGCTCTGGATGTTGGGTGAGAGCTCAGTTATTTTTGCCGTTCTTCACCCGTTATACTGTCTGCGTCGCACAAATCGGATTTGTGCAAGTCTTATTTTAAAACTTGCTCCGTCAGGTCTCCCCTCCTTTGTGAAGCACCTGTGCACGGTGGCGGGAGGTTTCTACACCCTCTATCTGTTCTTTGAGCTCCACATGATCTGGGTCGTCCTCCTCAGCCTTCTCTGCTACCTCTTCCTCTTCCTGTGCCGCCACTCGACTATCCGAGGAACCTTCCTGTCCATAACGGTGCTCATCTACCTGCTCCTCGGGTAAAAGAGTCGTCTTCCGATCCCCCGAAATATCCGCGTTTCACAATAAGTGGCCGTTTAAACGTGAACTTTCACAAGGTTGCAGGAATTACGTGCACATTAAAATGTTTTTACTCTGTCTTGATCAGGGAGCTGCACATGATGGATACCACCAACTGGCACAAAATGAGAGGTGATACAGAGCCAGTTTATTTTTGATAATGAGAGATAATTTTCCAGTTGTGATTGATAACGTCTGTTGTGTAGGTTCACAGATGGTGGTTGCCATGAAGGCCATCTCCCTGGCCTTTGATCTGGACAGAGGCGTTGTGACCAATGTCCCCTCACCCATTGAGTTCATGGGCTATATTTACTTTGTGGGCACGGTCATCTTTGGGCCCTGGATCAGCTTCAACAGCTACAAAGAAGCTCTAGAGGGACGTAAGTTGGTAAGTTTGATGTACTGAACCATGTGTGTAGGAAAATGAGGTCACCTTTGTTGAAGAAACATATTCTAAGGCTCTGTTAGAGGATTTAACCCTATGGATACTTATTGAACCCTGAACAGGATGAAGCAAGTATAGAAAGTTGATTCAATGTAACTAAATGTATTTACATAGCACAAATTCACAATGTATATCATGTCAAGGCCACTTTACACACAAAAAAATAAGTAAATGCAATCCGTCCAAAAGTGTAGCCTCTGAACAACCGCAAACTTTAAATGGATTTTATTGGGAAAATTATACATACATAGTTTTCAACTTTAAAAAAATATATTTTAAGTGTGGTATGTGTTTGGATTCAGCCCCTTTTTACACTAAATTAATGTTTCAGTCTGACAGAGTTTGAGCTGTTTTGCAAAGAATGGGCAAAAGTAGATTTTGACTTTCTGAGTTGTGGAAGCTGAGTTTCCACATTTGCAACGTCACATAGAAGGCAAGGTGAGGGTCAGACTGGGACAGTGTACTCTGTGCATGTTGATAGGTCTTCACAAACTTTTAGTCAAAAGACGTCGACAGCACCAGTGAGCATTATAGAAAGTCTTCAGGTAAATCTCCCATGCAGTTTGGACATGTTAGTGAGCTGGAAACCCATGTGGAACAATCTTTGTTCTCTGTCATGATTTCTATCAAGGGTTTTGTATTGTATAAGCTGAAGGTGAGTAATTTTTTTGCGGTGCATTTGTGCAGAATTATACAGCAAAAGTAAAAAAAAAAAGAAACAAATTGTACTAGAAGATAATCGTCCTATTTACTGATAGCAAGTGCGATTGTTAAATTTTCAACATTTTATGTACGATTTGGAGAGTAAGTTTAGGGGTTGAAGTTTATGAAAGCTAGTTATTACTACAGGAAGTTCAGTGTTTGTTTAATCTTAAATTTGGACTGGATTTATTTTTATCAATGACATATAAATCTTGTAAAACATTGAAAGGTAGGAAATCATTTCAATTAGGTATATCATCTAAATCAAGGGCTTCCAAACTTTTCAGCCTGTGGCCCCCAGATTAACACTGCCAGAGACTGGCAACCCCATTTTGTTGAGGGTGCTTTTTTGAGCTTTTGTTTTTTTTTTTAATGGGAAATCATAAGAATAAAGTCATAAAATTACAAGAAGTAAATTTTTTTTTTTTTTTTTTAGGAACTCCTACAAAAAAAAAAAAAGGGAAACCATCCCCTTGCGTTAAAATGAGGAATGTGGAGCATCTTGCAAAGGGACACTTTGATATCGTTTCCCAAATAAGGAAATGCTAAATCTTTTATCTCGTGGCCCCTCTAGGGGTCCCGACCCATACTTTGGGAACTCCTGCTAGAAGTTATTTATTCCTTTACTGTTCCATGTTGAAACGTTAGGAGCCCTTTTATTTAGCAGAATTGAAGACCAATTCATTTTGAGATATTCCCAACAGGGTGTCAGATGTATTGATATTGATGCTTTTAAAAGTGCTACACTGCTTAAAGGGCTGATAATTGGAATATCTAAGATATGGATTTCCTTACATCTCTTTTGATCGATTTTTAATCGATAGAAAGTCGACTAAGATCTTTTTCGAAATCTCTTTTAAGATAAATGGTAAATATGTATGGAAATATTTATAAAAGTTTTGGAAGTTCCAATGCTCCTAAAATTTTAGCCCTTTGTAAAGCTTTTAAATATACACATTGAGGTTTAGATGTCCTTGGATATTTATATATGACAGAACTTAAACTATTGAATAAAGTCTGGGGTGGTTTAACTGGAACCATAGAGAAGATAATGTTTATTGTCCACGGGGACTTTTATTTTAATTACAGACATTATTCCCACAGATGAGGAAGGGAGAGTTCTCAACCACATGAGGTTGTCTCCCGTTAATTTGAGTAATTGAGATATAATTTAATTGTCAGCTCATTCAACTTGTTAGAAATACTGATGCCCAGGTACCTGATGTTTCCCATCTGTAAAGGAATGGTTGAAGAGGAGACAGGAAGGGCCTTGAAGAATAATCTAAAATAGTTGAGAATTTATTTATTAGGGTTATTGTGTGTCTAAGAGAGGGGTTTTCATTTTTCAGAAAAACCAACACATCATCTGCATAATAAACGCATTTTGTGTATTCTGTTAGCAGTTTGACTTCTATAAATATATGGAAGTCAAACAAACCACCAGTGGTTCAGTGAATATAGCAAACAGTCCTGTCCGGGGCTTCGATCAAGACTGAAGCTCTGAGAAATCCAATCATTTGTTTTCACACAAGCATTTAGTGAGTTACATGGTATTCTGATACATGACTCAAAATGGGTCCAAATTCAAATTAATGTAAGGTAGCAAATAGAAAGCCTTCTCTGTATCTAAAGATACGATTAAACCAGATTTTATTTGGATGTTGCAATAGTCTATTCGATTGACAAGTATTATTTAATGTAAAGATTACAAGTACGAACCCGATGTTCAAACTGACCCAGAGTACGTTTGGAAAGTTAATTGAGGCTGATTTGAATATAATAATCCAGGGGTAACTAAACTGACCGGGAGTAGCAGATAGTAGTCATGTGTCCCTCCGTATCGAGGCTTCGAAGCGTGTGTCGAGTAATCCAGGATGATTTCTGTAAAGCGCGTATCGAGGCTTGTATCAATGACGTATGTGGTGATTATATATATATATATATATATATATATATATATATATATATATATATATATATATATATATATATATATATATATATATATATATATAAATATTTAATATAAATAACATGTAAAATATTTCAGCACCTAATTTCCTAGTAGTCGATAGTGTTAGTACATCCACTGACTGTAGAATTACCTGTGAAACGTTTTCACACAGCCAGAAAACTGCTTGTTGTTGCAACCAAATCCTACGGGATTCTGTGAGAGTAGGGAGTAGCAAGATGGCGGCCAGTGATTCGGCAAAATCAGCACTCCAGTGTATTATATAGCTCATTGGGTTTGGCGGTTTATTTCAAATATAAGGGCCAGCAAAATGCAAAAATCCCCCTTCACATTTTGTGTACTTGGGAAAGAAACCGTCTGAAGCTGAGTACTGTGGATAAGTTATTGTTTTTAAATATAAATGAATAAAATGCTGACTGTGTCAGCAGTCAAAAAATAACACAAGCATATTCACATGAAAACTCTCTCCCTTTTTTGCACTTTTCATTTTGACCCTGTCATTGTATCATAAAGACAGACACCATATAAAAGTTTATAGTCTATGTATAAGCATCACCAACATTGATTCAGTGCTTTAGACACCAAAGCCAGTCTCATTATATTCACACTACACGTTTTACATTTAATGTCCACTTGATGGCACAATAGAGCAAATGAAGCACCCTGAAGCTTCGACACGTGAGTGAACCAATTGGATTGAACGCTTCAATGCTTCATGAAGCTTCATCTCGCCATCACTAACAGATAGTTCCCAGTGACGCAGAGCGAAGCACGAAGAATCCAGGAGTACCTTCACCAGGCGATGCACAAAAGCACTAGTATACACCCACTAGGACGGGAGTAGGTTCAAAGAATAATCACACTAAGCAACAAGAAGATTCCGGGAAAAGAAACACATGCATGTAACTGGACAAGGCCTTCTAGCAGGAAGTGGATGAGTGAGGCAGGTATATAAAGGCAGGGTGACAGGTGAGTAGAGTTGGGACCAATTATTGGCAGCAGGTGGGGCTGATCTAGTGCTGAGTAGTGGCTGGGAGGTGACTGAGCTGATTGGATAGTAACAGATGGCTGAGAGGAGTGGAGCAAAGAGTGGAAATTTAGTCCAGAAAGTCCAAACCAAGAACCTAAATCATGACATTTAAACCATTTTTAATAACTTCACAATGACCAGGATGTGTAATATGATGGGATTTCTTTTCAGGCATTGCAGATGATTTTAAGATCTACGTTTATACGTGACGTTGGGCTGTGGCTAAGTGGAAAACGCAGGAAGTGTTGGTTCTACAAACGATTAACTCAGAGAGGCTGAATACACATACAAATCACACTTTTAAGAGTTCAATTTTAAAAATATTTACAACCACGTACTTTTCCCCTCACATTTCAAAATGAAGCAAAAACGTTGTGTTGTTTTATCAGCAACAATCAAAATGGGAAAGACTGAATTAGTGATTTGTAATGTGACAAAATATAATGAGGCGTAGCGGTATGAATGCTTTTACAAGCAATAGTAGATCCTGAGCTCAGTTATTTACTCTTGGTTTGTGCTTTCATGTCTTCTCCTCAGAGCTTAGGGTGGCTGTTAAAAGTGTCCGTTAGCTGGGTGAAGAGCCAGATCTGCCTTGTCGTTTCCAACTGCGTGGCTCCCTACCTCTTCCCATACTTCATCCCCGTCTACGGAGACAAGCTGCTCCGAAGGTGAGGGAGACACGGAGGGTTGTTTAAACGAGGTCCAGCTTGAGTTTTCTGTGAGCTAACGCTTACGTCTCGTTATGTGTTTTAAGCAAAAAGAGGAGGAAGATCAGGTAGGTAACGACTCAGAGCTCTCCTGATCACTGCCATCATTATAAGACATGTTTCCCCAGAGTTTTCACACTTCAGTTGCATGGTTGTTTTGCTTACTGTGTGTAAAAGCTTTACCTGCATGCCTGTTCCTACCCCCGCCCCCCCTCCCTCTCTGTGCAGCTGTATATGAACCAGGACACGTTTTCCACCCTCTCATTTTCCATTTCATCTACTTGAATAACTTGGTGAGACATAAATCATCACAAGAAATGACCAAAAAAGAAAAAAGCATTTCTGGGAATGTAACATATCTAATATTGTTCTCTTTTTTCCTCATGTTTTCCTAGAGGTTCTTTGGCCAAGTATGTCCTTTTTATTCCTTTTGTATAATCCATAAAGTTGGATTGCAGCTATAATGGGATCATAGCAACAACTTATCTGTTTCTGGTGGTGTCTGTGCATTAGGTGGCTGCTGGCATATGAGAACACGGCGTCCTTCCACTTCAGCAACTACTTTGTTGGCTACCTGAGCGAGACTACGGCCACTCTTGCAGGGGCAGGCTTTACAGAGGAGAAAGAGAATCTCAAATGGTGAGGAAATGCGCTAACCTGACTCCGCCAGATGGATTTGCTCCGCATATCCATCTGGAAACCTTCTGTTGAAGTAATTTTGGGAAGGGGCGAAAATACTGGTTAGCTGATTGGCCTATGTTGGTGATAGACGGGCCAAATAAACCAATCAGATCAACGAAGCATATGACGTACTAACACGACAAGAGGAGCCAATTGATAGATCAAACTCTTGCCGAAACCAGTCGGGAGAAGAGCAAACACATCTTTTCCTCTGAGAAAAGCCTCCAGAGCAGTGTTTTGCTCTTCTTTCAGTGAAGAAATACTCTGTAATTCCGATAAAACTTGCTCAATAGAAACGCTAACGATAGTTTTATCGGCTGAAGCCGCCATGTTCTTTAGACTGAACTGTCGCGCTTCTCGTTGCGTCACACCTCAACCCGCCTCAAAGCCAACGCTGATTGGACGTTCGTTTGGTGAACTGCTCCAAATTTTCTTTAACGGAAAGTAGCCAGAAACTTTGAAACCCCGATTGAACAGAACCCATCCGTACCTTTTGTTACATTTCCAACAAACTCCCACCGGCTTCTCTTTCGTTTTGCAGGGACCTGAGCGTGTCCAAGCCCCTTAATATTGAGTTTCCTCGGTCCATGGTGGAGGTGGTGACGTCGTGGAATGTGCCCATGTCTCGCTTTCTGCACACGTGTGAGTGGCGCTGATTCATATCTCCTGAAGTTCCTACGCAGTTATGGAAAGTAGAGATTTTCAGTTCAGCGTTTTTGATCACGGGAATGGGGGGAAAAAAGAACACGTTAGGTCTGGTTATTTCCAGACTTTCTTCTATTAAGACTGTCCTTCCCTCCGCAGATGTGTTCAAGAGCGCGCTCAAATTCGGGACGTTCACTGCCATCATGGTGACATACATAGCCAGCGCCCTCCTGCATGTGAGCACTGCGTGGGAGTCTTACATAAGTTTATATAACTTCATTTTGCTTTGTCCATGTGTCAACAAGCTGATTTAGGTTATTGCACATTTCAGGGTCTAAGTTTCCATCTGGGTGCAGTGCTCATATCTCTGGGGTTCATTACGTACGTTGAGCACGGTAAGAGTCCTACTAATGTTTCGCCTTCTACATATTGAAACCTTTCCATTTAGAGTAGAGTG
Source organism: Fundulus heteroclitus (assembly GCF_011125445.2). Lineage (NCBI taxonomy): Eukaryota > Metazoa > Chordata > Actinopteri > Cyprinodontiformes > Fundulidae > Fundulus > Fundulus heteroclitus. The sequence continues at coordinate 31,038,516 of NC_046361.1, read as the reverse complement.
CTTAGCTCAGCGGTAATGGTTCACTGCAGTGCTTGTAATTTTCCTTCTGTGGCTTCTTTTGTTTCGTTTTTAATGCATCGGTCCCGTTTTGTGTTCCAGTTTTACGGAAGAGGCTTGCTGCCATTTTTAATGCTTGCGTGCTTTCAAGGAAATGTCCACCAAGCTGCAGTCACCAAAACAAAAAGGTAATGTGTTTGAAACGTGGTATTAAACAGGACATGGTCATAAGCAAGCCTGTTTTTTTTTTTTGGTTTTTTGTTAAACCAGGGAGGAATATGTGGGAAAGCATCTCATTCTCACTGTTAAGAATACTGGAGTATCTGTGATCCTGTGGGCCTGTTTCTCTTCCAAAAGCCCCAGGAAACTATAGGGAAACTATATAATGGTATATAGCATTATAAACTCTGAAAGTCTCTATAGCAGCCATTAGATGCTGTCCACAGGCAGTGGCGTCTATAGCATATTAAACTAAGTGGGACACAAACTAACAGCAACACATTTTTTTGTGATGCATACAACCTGACATATTAAACAGACAACCTGTTAAATTAAACTGATAAATTAGCATAAACCAACACACTAGAAAATCCATTTTATATAAGCTAAATGTAATTTAATTTTTATACATAAAATTACAAATAAAGTCTCACTCACATTGTTCATCTATTGAACAGAAAAGACTCACATCAAACAAATAATGTACATGTAGGAAAGGGCTTTATGCGTGCTGTTAGGTACAGTGGAGGATCTGTGATGCTGTGGGTTTGTTTAGTTCCACTGGCCCCGTGAACCTTGTTGGAGTTGTTTCCTGAAGGTATATAATAAAACCTACTTGGGTAGATATTTAAATTCCCAGAATATTATAACATCTGAAAAAAGAAGATATGGAGTTTTGTAATGAAAAATGTAAAGGTTCTTTGCATTTATTACAGTGTGTCTTATCTGTGTTAATCATCACAATTAATTCATTTACAAATGTGAATGTATGGAGAAAAAAATTTGAGCTAATATTATGGATTTTTTTTTAAATTTCTTTTTAAGTGACTTTGCAGGGATTTTCCTTCATAAAAGGAGCTAGAGAACATCTGCTAACAGAATTTTTTAAATCTTGCCCCAGATTCTCAAGTGGACTGGGTCATTCCAAGCCATTAATATTATATAATGTATCGAATCATTCTATTGGGCTCTGGCTACCTTTGTGAGGTGGATCTCCTGCCAGAAGGCAAAGCCGCTCCCAGTATCAAGTCTTTAGCTCCATCTGACAGGTTTTCCTTCAGATTTGCTCTGTATATCACATCATCCATCTTCCCATGAGCTCCCATGTCTTTCTTCCCTGTCCTTGTAAAAGAAAAGATTCCCCACTTCATGATTCTGCCACCACCATGTTTTGCTGTAAGGCTTTGACTGTCTAACCCAGCTTTAAACTTCTCTATACCATCACTCCTGACCCCTCTGGGTTTTCCCCCCTGGGTTTTTATAATCCTGTTTGTTCGCAGTTGTTCTGCTGTTGTTCTGCTGTACTAACTTTTAAAGTTACATCAGATGGCCATATGGTGCGCTGTATCTAACTTAAGGCCATTAAAGAGTGCTGACTACATTTCCCCGACACACATTTCCCATTTTGTATTTGTAAAAAGAAAAAAAAACGTATAATTATTTTCATTACTTTGCGTCGGTCACATAAAATCCCCGCGAAATATTGGTTTAGGGTTATAATGTAACCATTACATGAAAAGTTTAAAGGGTGTCAACATTTTTTTTTAAACGTTAGCCGCTTTTCCAATTCTGTTCATTGAATTAAACAAATTTTTTTCCATCCAGTAATCATGCCGCAGAAAGACAACCACTTTAGACCGCAGGCTGTGTTTTTCTTGAAGTTTTTTCTCAGATATTGAGTTTCTTTCTCCGTTTTGTTTATCAGATCAATTGCTGACGTTCACAGCAGCGGGTTCTGTGAGGGGATCTGCTTTTGTGTGCACAGTATTCAGAAGAATAAGAATGAAATCTCCTTTCATATTTGTTGTCGTTGCATTGTTTGTCGAGCAACACTATCAATACCAGACTATCACATAAGGAGACATGAGATCTTACACTTGGACGTGTGACTAAAGAAGCACGGGTATCATATGTGCTGCAGCGAATGTACTGCAGTCTCAGTTGCTTTTCCTACTGCTGTTTCCTGAATATTTCAGTAATTTACTGCAATGTGGCCCAGCAATCCTTTTCTTTTACAGGTAAAGGCTCTCAGAGTGGAAATAAAGATTCGTTCTAAGAAGGATGATATTTTATTTGAGTTTGAATTTATATACATATATCTTCTGCATTTCCTTCCTTATATTGCTTAGCTTATGTGTGCTAACTGATTTAATATGGGTCACATATTTTAAAATGACGCATCCAATCAAGACTGCATAAGAAACAGAGTCGCCTACCATAATGCTTTCTCTGTTTGCAGAAGCTGTGGGTGTATATGATTAACATAGCATTTTCTGCTTTGGCACTACTTCACTTGACATATCTGGGCTCCGTGTTCAACTCCAGTGTGGACTACATGGAGGAGGATGAGGTGAGATGAGAGTTTATCGCTTCTCTGAGGAAATGCCCTTTTTGTGCTGCAGTGAAACGGCGTCTGAAAAGAAAAAAAAAAACAGATAGAAAATAAGTCTAATAAATGGCTTCACAGTGCTATAAGACTAATGCAGTATAGTTGATGTGAATCCATGAGGGAGCTGCGCAAGTAACCCATTTGTGCATTTCCTTTATGTTTTTGTGTTACAATCCGAAATAATAATATCTTAAAACTTTTTTTGTGTGTTTGCTACAAAACACACAATTTTCACCTGAAGAAAACAATAATCAGGTGCTCTGGGATATAATGTCAGGTGTGATGCTTCTAGCTGCCTGTTTTGGATCATTTTTTATTGTTGCAATGCTGCTGAAGACCATTTTTGATGTGTATGTTGCACCGAGTTGGAAAATAATGTCAGCTTTAACAACTGTATGTTATTTCATAACCCCAAAAAAAAAATGCCTTTTAAAAGCATTTTCCTAAGAATATTTTTTGTTCTGTATCAAGCTGAGGATGTTTCAAATCCTCTACATAGCTGAGACTTTACATGTCCTTCAAGATGAATGCACAGAAGTCCAGGTTAGTTTAATAAAATAACAAGAAGATGACAAATTCAAAGCCTGTTTTTGTGCTCAGTAAAGCAGTGAGGGTGGATGCACACTAGGCCCATTTTTATTTAATTTTATTTCTTATCCTTCTACCAATGTTTGCTTCAAGACATAACACTTAGTCGTTCCTGCTTTAATCTACACCTTGAGATGCACCAAATAAATCAACAGGTTACTAGAGCCAAACAGTTTTCAGCTAGATCCGCTGTGACCAGCGCCGTTGGGAAAAATCAAGCAAAGCCAGTCAAGCAGTGCAGCGTTTTGGAAATCTCAGAGCTAAAGTAAAGATCTCTTGGCTATCCACACGGACTCCCCTGTGTTAGTAATTCTGGCCATCTTGACCAAGCTAAACGTTAATATAAGATGTTAAATATGGTTAAAAATGTCAGCTCGAAATCATTTGGTTCTGAAGAATCATTTTTTTTTTTGTTTCTCCTGTAATTCCATAAAGCACTAAACCACCCGTCCCTCTGGTCAACCATATGCTTACAGAGCCAACCGCATTTATAGGTACGCCTGATAATGAGCCTGAAATGAGCTAAACCGAAGCTTTCAAGTCTCACGCAATGAGCGTGAAATGCATTTCCCTCATGCTACAAATGACATTCCTCACGCAGAAAAAAGAACAAAGCCTGGATAAGGGCTGCGAGTGATACGTTCATTGCACCGTCCATTCAGAGTTCAGGCTCATTCCCGCCTTGTGTGGAGCTGCTTCGGCTTTTTTATTTATTTTTTTCACAGCTCCTCTTGATTTTTTTTTTTTTTTTTTTTGATGCGTTGCGCCATATTCTCCTGTCTTGTCGTTGTAGTCTGACTCTTCTGTTTCCGTCAAGCGTGAGTAACATGTCACCCACACGTCTGCGCTGCCAGGGGTGTAAGTTTGATTGGCAGGTATCATGAATTAATCTGATTGCCTGAAGAGGGACACAGATATCGCTGAAATTCTATGAGAGAACAGATATAATAATTATGTTTTATTTTTAAATTTATGTTTACTGTATCTACACTTTTTTTTTCCTGCAATTTTTATGTGGGCGGCACCGGAGCGCCACCTGTCAAAATGTCCAGTTTGTTGTTATGCTTGCAGAAAATTAAAATTTGAAATAGCATTTTTCTCATGAAGGGTTTAAAATGACATAGAAATGTGCTAGTGATAATTATACCAAGCCAAATATTTACAAATTTCATCTTATTTTAACAGTCATAATTTGATATTACTAGTTTAATCATTTCTGCTGCTTTTGTTTGTGCTTACGTAACTTTTAATGGATGACATAGGTGGAAATTAATTGATGGAAACAAATTATACCTCCTTTGCAGATGCTTAATTGAACTCATTTCAACTTCATTTAAAAAATATGTTAAAATAGATATTTAAAATAAATGATTGCAGTAAAAAGCATTTCCTGTTCAGTCTCCTGTCCTCTTGAAGCTGAATTGAAATGTAGGCTTTTGTGGAAGCAACTGTGGCTCCACAATTTATTTACTGTTTGATGAATGTTATTCATTGGAGTTGTGGGCACCACATGACGTTTTGTTCAGGGCTCCATACGGCATCTGGCTGAAGTCTAGTTTATCCTGCTAACAAGGCCGGTAAGATGGATGCCAGGGGGTGGTTAAAAAAAAAAAAAAAAGCTCACTTCTAGATAGCTGTGGACAATGTTTCAATAAAGGATTAATTTACCGAGGGTGCCTATATTTGTGGAGGGCGCTGAATGTGTGAAAGCAGCATTAGCCTGATCTTTTCATGGACTTTTGATAATCCACTAAATCCAATTTGATTTGGTTTCTGTGCAAATCACATTTGAACATCAGTGAAAGCCTTTTTTTTTTTTTTTCTTTCTTTGGAGCAGAAACGGTGATGGACTCACTTTGATGTTGGAGCTCACAGCATATTTCTAAGATCTTCTGTGGCTATATTTATATAGCTCTGTGACATGGCAACACAACATTTGTAAAGTATTTATAGTAGAATAATATGTAGAGTTTTTTTTTTTTTTTTTTTTTGCATCCTCTAATTTTTCTTTACATCTTCCCCCCCCCCCCCCCTTGCAGGACGACATCACCCACCACACCATTCAGAAGTGGTCCGAGCTGAGCTGGACGAGCCACTGGGCCACGTTCGGGTGCTGGATATTCTACCGCCTCATTCTCTAACAACGGGAGACGATGAAGAAGTGAAAGAAGCAATAATCAGAAGCAGGTTTTCCACTTCTGTACCGTGACTTTTTCCTAGATCAGACCGAGGAAGGCAACTTGCAGTTTTCAGGTTGTGCTGCATGTGGGTCGGGTAATGCTATTCTAACCTGCTGGGGACTAGTTTTGATATCTATAAAAAGATAGACCACAGCGCCTTTCCCTCCCCCCCCCCGCCCCTCCCTTTTGTCTGTTTCACATTCTTTTTATCTGAGGCAGAGCCATCGTGGCCTCCTGTTGTGACAGCATTTTCCACTGTCTCACTGTGACTAACAATCAATAACTATCGGCACGGAGGAGACGGCACACACGTGACGGAGCACGTGAGGCGGACGTCCTGCTGAGGTGATGGCCTCTCTCATGTCAGCCGCTTTCTAGTCATGCAAAGTCTCCCAGACGGTCTCACATTTGGTCGTTTTACACGCCTGACTGTGTTTCAGTGGGATTTTATGTAATACACCAACAGAAAGCGGTGTATAATTGTAAAGTGGACAGAAAGTTGTTGGTTTTTAACAGGTTTTGGCATAATTTAAAACTTTAGCTTGTGGCTGAAAGCCTTTTTTGGTTTAGATCAGCTTTGCTCAGCGGGAGACCAAAGCTTTTTACCCGTTCTTCTTAGCAAAGGAGCTCAGTCCGGACTTTAACTTGGCCATTCTAATACACGCATGCGCTTTGGTTCAAGCACTTTCACTGTAGATCGGTTTCTGTGTTCAGGGTCATTCCACTGGTAGCTGAACCTCTGCCCTAATCTCCATTTCTTTACAGTCTCTAACAGGGTTTCTTCACTTTCCCCACAAATGTTGACCAATTTCTCTGTCCCTGCTGTAGAAAGGCATCCTCAGAGCGCGCTGCTGCAACCACCACCATGTCTCATAGCGTGTTTGTCCTCTAACACTGCAAAAACAGAACTAAAAATGAGTAAAATTTTCATTGAAATGAATGCATTTGTCCTTGATTTGAGCAGGTAAATAAGATTACCTGCCAATGGAAAGATTAATTTTACCCCTAAAATACGATAATTAGATATAATGCACTTGAAATAAATTGATGGAGATGAGTTCTTCCATTTTAAGTGCAAAAATCTTATTCCATTGGCAGATTATCTTATTTACCTGCTCAAAAAAAGTACAAATACACTCATTTCAAGAATTTTTTTTACTTATTTTTAGTTTAGTTTAGTCTGTTTTTGCAGTGAACAAACCTCTGAAGCTGTCACAGGACTAAGTTTAAATTGCACACAGGTGGACTCCAGCAATACGCGGACTTCTGGATCTTATTTATGGGTATCAGAGTAATGGGGGCTGAATACAAATGTTCACCCGTTTAGGTGTGTATGATTTTCCCTCCAATTCACAGTCAAAATCTCAATAAAATGCATTTAAGTTTTGGGTTGTAATGTGACAAATGTTAAATAGTTCAATACTTTAGCGAGGCGTTGCAGTTGTGTGTTTGAGGGATTAGGCTGGTGACGTTCGCTAGTCTTTCTTGTCCTCAACAAACATAATTAAATGTCCCGAATCAATAATGCAGTTGCTTGTCTCTCTCTGTGCTTTCTGATTTTTTATTTATTTTTTTTATTTTTTTCCCGGACGGGCTGCATCGCGGCCGCGTGTTTGCGGTTCTGTCAGGGAGCCTAATCAAAGCCCACAGAATTGAATTTTTTATGAACCCTGTTAGGCAGGTGGAGCATGGCTGAAGGAAACAGGCTGCTGCTCTGCTTGCTGATCTGTACATTATGTGGAACTGCTTCCAGTATTAAATATAAGATAAAACACAGAACGTCTCTTTTCCTCTTAGGACCCAACAAAGACTTTATTTTATGAATGCAACAAGCACATGTTGATATTAAAAAGCATTTTTACCACCCTCCCAGTAACTAATTCCCCTTTTGTGACTTTTAGATATATTAAAGATTTTAGATGATTGAAACTGAACTCGATTTCTTTTTTTCACTAGATTAGTATCCTGATGGTGTTTGATTGTGTTTATTTGTTGATTAAATGAATTATATCCTTAAAAAAAATATGTACTTTTATTTTCTTCTCTTCTATATATATATAATGAAACTTCAGAATCAGGGTACTTGAGATGTATTATTGTTTAACAAAAACTCTTTTTTTTTTTTTTAGCTTTGTATAACCTAAATATATAATTGTTCATTATTCTATACCCAGCATTTGTCTTAACTCCAGGTTTTTACTAAATAGCTTCCTCTGAGGACTGAACTCTGTGGCTGATTGTAACCTGATGAAAGAATATGAGTGAGTGCATCAGAAAGGGACGTGGGGGTGTTCGAGTAAAGCTCGGGTGTTTCTGTTGCAATACAGCTCAATACAAGAACCTCTGTAAATACCTTATATTTGTGTTGTGTCCCTGTAAATGTAAAGGACAATGACATACCTGTGATATTTTTATAAAATTTTACATGAAACCACGCATGCAGTCGTTGTTTTGATTTTGTAAATCTCAGTGAATTAGGATCTTGTTCAATCGTTGAATAGGGAAACTTGCACAGTATATTTTATGGGTTGATAACACAGACAAACTATATAATTATTTGGATGATGACAGGTAATAACTAATGTAAACAAATTTTTTAAGGAAATTTAGAATGTAATTTTTTTCTCTATTATTTTAATACACAAATGTATTAAATATGCCTGTGACTTTGTTCAGGTGATAAGGAAGCCTTTATTAGCAGCCTTCAGCCCGTCTGCGTTCCTGGTTCTGGTTTCTCTCACACTCCTTTAGACAAAGAGCCAACAGAGCATAGTGATACCAGCAGAAAGCTGCAAGAAGTGCTCTAAAAAATGTTTTTCTAGATGTCTGCTTTGACTTTGAACTTGATAAGACACAGCAGAACAACACCAGCTGATGACGTGGCACCCAATATCATTACCTACTGAGAAGAAAAAAAAATCACATTGAACCTCAAGCAGCTCCTGTTTCTTAATACCGTTCTTCCAGACCTTCATGACATGAAATCCAGAATTCACTGTGTTTTCATTCTTTTCATAGAGTATTTTGAACCACGGAGCAACAATCCAATCCTTACTGTCCTCTTGAAGCTCAGACTCCTGCCACAGTTTACATCTTCTGAATCTTTCCTAAACTCTTGAATGGTCTTTGTGTCACAATCCTTTCAAGGCTGCAACTATTCTTGTTGCCTGTATTTCTACGACTTTTTCCTTCCACTCAACTTTTCATTATACTTGACTAAAGCCCTGTGTGAGCAGCCAGCTTGGAGCCCGTCTGTGCCTGTTTGCTGGACAGCTGTTAAAGTCAGCAGTCATCCCTATGAATAACATACATGTCCATATTAAATTAGCTTGATTTATTTATTTATTTATTTATTTTAATGTAATATTAAAATTTTCTGACAAACTGAATTTTGGGTTTCCATTAGCTTTAAGCAGGCCCGTATTAAGACAATGTGGTGCCCCTGGGCACTATACCTCAAAGCCCCCCCCCCCCCCCCCCCCCCCTTACCCATGCTGTCCTCCGGCCAAAAACACCAGACATAATCAAGGGGATTTCTGTAATGTAATTTACTATTTACTAACTTACACAGCTACATGTAGGCATATGAGCAGTGAGCAATATTCAAATATCTCATTTTAAAATGTTGAAATAAAAAAAAAATTATTTATTTATCATTTATTATTATTGTGACATCAGTGTTCACAAAACGAATAATGCATGGTCTTTCAACAATTTCAAGTAAATAATATAACAATTTATGAAAAATATATTTTTAAAGCATGTGTCATGTGGTCCCCCCCACCCCCCCTCCAATGGTTGGCCCACTGGCCCTTATGGATAATCCGGCCCTGCTTTAAGGCATAACCATCACAATAGGCATAAAAATACTCTGGGTGTAATGAATCTATAAAATATGTTGATAACATGCATTTTTTTAACCGGATTACTCAAATCACTTTATTTTATGATGATCTAATTTGCTGAGATGCCCCCCCCCCCCCCCCCCTTTTAATCCTGAGACAATACAACACAAGGTCAGGCACAACCACTGATGTAATAAATCATTTGTTTTTATTTCAGTTTTTATTTACAAAAAGAAAGTATACGCTGTTGAACAGTCGGTGTTGGCATAAAGGAGGGCTGGTGTTGGGGGGGGGGACATTAGTCTGATCTAACCTGAAGTCTCTTTCTTAGCATCCAGCGAGGGAGAGAGGAGACTTTGGGTTAGAGAGGAATGGGCCGAGAAGAACAGAGGGTAGAAACAGATGGTGATGGATGGAAATCAGGTCTGCCTTGTGCCTCTCTGTGGGGGCGAGCAGATGTTGTATTGCAGGGCTATGCAGCAGCACAGGCTGCAGAAGAAGAAGGAGGAGGGGAGGGACGCTCAGCTCTGTCTTCCCTGGGGACCCCCGTGTTTACGGCGGCAGGACCCCAGCAGCGTCTCCAAAGCCATCTTCACAAACGCCTGGAAGTTATTGCTTCTCTCCCTTCGGCTGTCCTGCGAGGGAATAAAACAGAGACGGATAGCTTCACTGGGGACACAGCGGTCACGGGTCACAGATGCAGGGCCCTTCTTGTCGTGCTGCAAAGCTGTTTGTTTAGCTACCATGATTTAGTTAAATGCTTACCTCCTTGCTTCTTGTTATCGTCTCCTTTCTGGTCACCTTTTTTCGGCTGTTCTTTAGGACTCTGAGGTTGCTGTGAAATCGATGCTCAAGTTAATATCATCAAACAATTAAAAAAGTGCTGAAGATCTTAAGACCAAAAGCTCTCAGTTGTTTCCAGGGCTCGACTCGTGAGCAGAGGAGACAGAGCTATTTGAGCCGCTGCTCCGAGGCCCTGAAGCAGTCTGCCTGTGAGTTCTGCCGGAAAACTTAAAGACTTTAAATCTCTTTTAAAAAAACTAATCTTTTTAAACTAGCTTTTATTCTGGAGAGCACAAACATTTGGCCAGTTCTTCCTTATTCTATGCCTTTCATTACTGATATTATATTGCTTATATTGTTAACCTTGTATTTTATTGTATATTGTTTTGATTTAGTTGTTTTCTATTTTATTTTTATTCATCTTTACAGCATTTTGCCTTTTGGTTTATAAAGAAAATGATAAGGTATTAATGATGATGATGAAAATAATAACAATAATAATAATGATGATGATGATGAAGATGAGTATTTACCTTGGTAGCTGACTTCTTGTCCGATTTATTACCTGGATATGGTTAGATTATAAAACATGAATCAAAAAGGTAAGACTTTTTACTTTTTTTTTTTTTTTTTTTGGAAATCATTTCTGTGTGTCTTGCTCACCTTTCGTTCCTGGCATGTTGGCTGTATTCCAGAGTCTATGCTCTTTTTCTTTTATTTTGGAGGGGAAACGCACTGCTTAATGTGCTGCCCGACTCGGTCATTTATGGCCCGTGCCTGTGAATGGTTCGCTCACTGGGGCCCCTTCGAGAAAGAGCCTCGTGAACAAGCAAAGAGCTCGGTCAGCTGAGCAGCGTGCCCCCCAGCTCTGCAGGTCTTTGCTGAGCCAGGCGAAACCTCCGAGCTGACCTTGTAATACTGCCATTGTGAACTTACTGGAACTGTGCATCCGTCTATTGTATCAGGCAAGAAAGGATTTCTGTCACAGCTGAGGTGATTTACTGTAGATCCTTTGATTCTAACAAACACATTTTTTTGTTGTTGCTATTAATAAGATTATTTATCCCTCACATTGTCAGAATTTTTATTAGAATGATTACTTAAGTTTCCAGCTTTATGAAGCTTTGTTGTGTTGACTAACTAAAATATATTATAAGCAGGAATTAATCGTGAGGACTATATTATTGTATGCAGCATATAGGGAGTGTATATATATAGGGAGAATTTGGACTTCAGTGTTAAATTGTAAAAGAAAATTAGCTTAAAATTTAAGCATATTTTTAGAAAAATGTAGTTACACAGTCATGAATGATATAATTAAGATTTTTAAACTATGATCACAATAGCTCAAATAAAATAAACAACAATTCAGCCCACTTGTCATTATTATGAGCCTGTATTTGAAGGTTCACTTGATTAGAGCAAGTCTTTGGGTTGAATATGTTCTTTTATAGAGCAAAATAAGACTTTTAGCACCGGTTTAATATCTCCTAAAGGTGAAATGTAATAATAATGTTTAATATATTACTAATACTTTTCAAAGGATACTTTATTTACCTGAACTATTTCCAGAATTCGATTGTTCCATGTTTATTATTGTGTTTATAAGCAACCATAGAAATAAGGGTCTTATGTGTTGATTCATTTACAAACATGTATAGTCAGCATGAAATATATCCTCTGCTCAGAAATTATTGAATTACCATTAAAGTATCACTATTAACAACTCTTGGGACTCCCAGGCCAGCATAAGGCTATAGAGTTTGCTTGCTCTGCCTACTTTGGTACTTGGGTACAAAATATCTACGTGTGTACTTTTAGCATCTGTGGTGTTAGTCAGTCAGTTTATTCACGCAGCGTCATCTTAGGACTCCTTTTACAAGACGGACAGATCCAGCTTAAATACAGAAATACAACCAACTCAATCCCATCGAGTGGACTAACATGGTACCTGTAGGGACAAGGATATATTATCAGGTGTGTCATTTAGTCCTCTTTTCTGTCAGTATGTGTTTGTTCCTACATTATAACTGAAAAACAAAGAATTCAGAAACTCTTTTTCCTCCATTTTCTGCCTTTAATAATAACCGTGAGACAGTTAACATTAACACACCTCAAACTCATCTTAATACTGCAATGAAACAGCCAAGACGAATTGACAGAATTTATATCAGAATTTCACAGAATTTATATCATAATAACATTCTGATACTTTTTAAACATTGGATGAAATAATATACAAACCTGGCAATAATCTGTTTTATTTATAATACAGTTACAAAACAACAACAATTTTCCTGGTAACATAATGGTGAAATAAAACAAATGAAAAATAAAAGCAGTCTAGACCGAATAGTAAATAGGAATCCTGAATCAGATTACCTATCTGGTAATCATGGTAAATTCGAGACATAAAACAGGTCTTGTGGCTTTGTCCAGTGGGAAAAAAAACTATTAAACTATTTTCTTCAGATTCAGAGACTCCGCATCAGCTTGAGTGGGCGTGTCCCGCATGTCACGTGACATGACAGGAAGAGAAGCGATGGAGAAAAGCTAAGGAAGGTGAGCCGTTTTTTATGTCTATTACACCCCGAATATTACATATATTACTACAACATGGCGTTTATCCATTTTATACCACTGGCGCATGATATAGTTTATAAATCAGTGCCAAAACACGCACAAATAAATCAGTTTTCCCTGGCGGAAAAAGGCTGAAGTTGTCGCTTCCTTGCTAGTTGCTAACTGACGCTAGTTAGCTTTCCTACTGCCAAAATTATCTTCTGCTGTGACGGTTGCCGGAAAAATAACAAAGGCACACGCTTTACCTCACTTTGATTTTTGATTAAATTACAATGTTTGCTGTATTTTGATGCCAAGCGGACGCTGAAACACACAGCACAACAACATCGTATTTTTCCTTGCTTCTGCATCATCACCTGATTGAACTGTCACTAGCTATGTTAGCACCCCCCACCCAGAAGAGTTATATGTTAATATATTCTAAAAGAGCGTTAAAGAAATGTTCAAAATCGTATAAAACATTGTATGCGAGTTAAGAATTAGCAATATAAATTTTTGGATTAATTTAATTTCCCTTTTTATTTATTGTTTATTTATGAATTGAATTCATTTGAGTACCTCAATTTAAATTGAAACTCGTGCGAAGTTGTGACCTAAAATCACAAAAGAAATGCTTAGTTTAAAAATAATTTGTCACTGCTATGAAAGGTACTAAAAACAAATGTGTGTGTGTTTGTCAAAAATGTCCAATTTGTTGTTCTCAATGTTAAAAAGTGGCTACGAAGGTTCTGCCTTGGAAAAGAGACACGGTGCTTACATTATCTTTCAAAGTAAATATTATAGTTACATTTTGAATTCAAGCTTTAAATTGTTTCCAACAGAAACACATTATTTTGATACAAAGATAGTTGAGAGACATCAGACTATTTCATTGACGTATTCAAACAAAGTCTTTCTGTGATCTGGTAAATCAAATGTGTTACCAAAACTTCAACATTGTACGCCATCAATGTCAATAATTGGAAATAAATAGGTAATGATATTTTGGGGTTTGTTTCTCTATATTATATCAACTTGAAATTTTTGAAACTGTAACCTATAATATCATAGAAACACATTCTTAAGGAAGGAAATTCAAAGTTCTTTACAAAAAACATAACATAATAAACAAAGTTCAAGAAGTAAACAAATAGAAATGCATTTAAATAAAAATAAATAAATAGTAATAGAAAAAAATAAATAGAAACAGTGATTTCCAGATTCAGAACAAATAAATATTTAAGACTTGGTGAAAAATGAACCAGCCATGTTTAGTTGTGGTCCTGAGATCACTGACTAAACAGGTCTTTCAAGGCCAGAGAGGTTTTAGAGTTTTCTTCCCTGACAAACAACTCTCCACCAGATGTATTTGGTTTTCAAACAGTCCAGAGCCTTCTTGACCAATAAGAAGATTTTAAACTGTAACACAAACCGGGAAGCCGAGCAGTAAAGGACTGGCGTGATCGAATCCGTTGGTCAGACTCAGGACTCTGGCAGCAGCATTTCCTATGAGCTGCTTTTTCTTGCAAGCTCTCTGGTATTTAGCTTAAGTTTAGCTGAGTAAGTTCAAATGTAAGCTGACTGTTTTTGTTTCCTTTTTTTTTTTTTCCCCAGGATCCTGTCCTGGCAGTGGCTTCCTCTCAACCCAGAGCTCTTGTGGAATGGCAGCAGTTTGGCAGCAGGTTTTGGCAGTGGACGCAAGGTAAGACCCGGTCTCACAGCCGCCGACGACGAAGCTCTTCAGGCGTGTAATTGTTGGGTAGTTACGATCATCTGTGCTCGTGTCGCTTCTTCTCCTCTGCAGGTACAATGCTTACCGCACGCCTACCTTCCCACAGTTCCGAACTCAGTACATCCGCCGACGCAGCCAGCTGCTCAGGGAGAACGCCAAGTGTGGCTTTGAGCCAGGGCTGCGCAGGCAGTACCTGAAGCTGCGCAGTCAGCTGTTGGCCCTGCGCTACGGGCCCCTGTCCGAGCAGAGCAGCTTCAGGGCCAGCAGCGTGCGTAGCTCCCGTACCACACTGGACCGCATGGAGGTCAGACTCAAAGAAAAAGGGGGACAGTAGGGAGGAGAGAATAGGTAGAAACGTGGTTGGAGATGGAGGGGGAGGGTTTAAAAGCATCAGTACAAGCCAAGCAACAAATTGGTTGCCGTACATTAAGCTGAGCAGCTTGGCTGAATGGCTGGCACTAACATCGTACATAGAATGAGTTGTTGTTGTTTTTTTTTACTACATAATAAATATTTATGAGCAGATGATTCATGATTATTCGTGGGACTTTTTCCACATCTTCCTATTGACTCATCCCTTTGAGATTCTTTCTCTGCTGTTGCTCTTTTTTCGGCCCTGGCAGGACTTTGAGGAGGACCCCCGTGCTCAAGGGGCTCGCGGTCATCGCCGGTCTGTCAGCAGAGGCTCCTACCAGCTACAGGCCCAGATGAACAGAGCGGTCTATGATGAGAGGTAGAAAAAACAGCGACAATGCCCAGTATAAGTTTAATATAAAGTATTATGTGTAGGGCTGGGCAACGATTAAAATATTTAATCGCGATTAATCGCATCATTTGCCTGATTAATCATGATTAATCGCATTGTATTTACAAACTCCAAGAATGAATTCAAAAGTAGTGTAAAGAGCACTTTTATTTTAATGTTCTGCTGCCATATGAACAAAAGTGTTGTAACATTTGTAGCACTTATCAGTAACACACATTTAGTGTAAAGCTCAACTTAAACATGTAAAACAAAAAATAGCAATAATAATAAATTAAAGCTTATTGCCACTGACAGGGAATTCTCTTTATGGGGAAAAAAATCTACCAAAAACAGGCAATTTCTGAGGTAACAGCAGGGAGCAGCATTACCATTTTATGTTCAATACCAAAGTTTAACTTGGCAGTGGTTACAACTAACTTGTTTCTGTCATATTCCATGCTGGAAGAAATTTAAACTGAAATGCTTGCTAACTCGATATGCTTGCATGGTTATTTGACATTAACACGCGTTTTTTTGTTGTTGCTTTCTCGCGTGCATATAGTGAATGGCAGGGAAAAACAGGCAAAAACACATGGATACTTTGAAACGCGAAGCGACTTCACCAACGGCGTCGATGCAGACCCCCCCGCTCGGCTCCGTACAAAACTTGTTCCGTTCGCCAGCTCACTGCCTCGCCTAAGCAAATTCCTGCGGGAAACACCGCCTTCCGCATGTCAGCTGTGTTTTTTTCCGGCCAGCACCTTTCTTCCTCTTTGAATCCGAGGTTTGGCTGACAGCGAGGTTATTGGCGCATTATCGCCACCTACTGTTCTGATTCAAACCCCTACACCGCAGCAACAGACCTTCACAAAATAAAAGCATGTGAGCAACATGCGTTAATATTGCCGTTAATAGTCTAATGAATTAACGCGAAATTAACGCGTTAACTTGCCCAGCCCTAATTATGTGTTTACGTGGCAGTTTTCATTTGTGACCACAGGCCTCCGGGCAGCTTGGTGCCCACCTCGGTGGCAGAGGCAAGCCGAGCCATGGCAGGAGATACAACCCTGAGTGAAAACTATGCATTTGCTGGCATGCACCACATTTTTGACCAACACGTCGACTCTGCTGGTATGAGAATCAGTCGCCGAATATCATAAATAGCTTCGCGTGAACGCGATTTTTCATTTTGTGTTTCTCCTCGCGCTTGTTGTTTCAGTTCCGCGGCTCCAGTTTGCCAACGACGACAAGCACCTCCTTGCTTGCTGCTCGCTGGACGGCACCCTGTCCATCATGACGCTGTCGCCCACTCCTCCAAGCGTGAAGCTGGCTCTGAAAGGCCACGGCGGACCCGTCACAGACTTTGCCTGGTCCCTAAGCAATGACATCATTGTGTCGACGTCGCTGGATGGGACTCTGCGCATCTGGAACACCGAGGACGGTCGGTGCATTCGAGAAGTCAGAGACCCAGAATCCAGCGAGCTGCTGTGCTGCACCTTCCAGCCGATGAATAATAACCTCACTGTGGTGAGTCCCTCTCAGTCGTGACGGGAACTTGGAACTGGCGATCTCGTCCAGGCTCTTAAAATGTCTTGAGTAATAACGTGTCCAGTTTAGGAATTAAAAGTCATACGTCCAGATTTACCCTAATGTCTTAAATTACATTTACTTAAATCAGAAATTTGATCAGAAGTTTGTTGATTCTATTGAGTCCTCCATCAGCTATGTTCTTTACAATTAGCCAGTTACTGTTTAAACTGGGTAATTGTATTTGTCGGCAACAACAGAGATACAACAACAATGTTCTCGTTACGCATCAGAAGGTGTATTTTTAAAGAGGTTTGGTTTGAATTTCAGTAGTTGGCTAAACTAACCTTTGTGGGGTACGCTGTAGGAAGGCAAAAAGGTTTGGTGGCATTGGTATAAAAGTACTGGATCCTCACGACGAAGTCATAAAACAAACTTTATTTTACACACCTTTAACTAGGACTGGAAGATAAAACCGAAAATCTACCCATGCCCAAATTTACAACAATAACTGACGTCATTTTGCCCATGTCGGTATTTTCGGTGTTTTAATAGGTAAATAATGGCTATACTGTCGTATCTACTGTCCCTTTAAGACGCTGCGCTACGTGTACAGTCTGTAGTCACATGACTCCACCCCATCCAGTCTGAAACAAAAAGCCAAAGAGACAGGAAGGTTGAGGAAATGGAGGACATTTAAAATGTTTTGGCAGCGGCGGCGGTAGAGCTGGAAGAGGAGCAGCTGTTAAACAAGTTGCTGCCACATCTGGTCTCTGCTTCAGTCACATGATAAAACCGTACTTTTGTCTGACTGTACATTACATCAATAACGATTGGAGACTGCGCACCGTCCTTTTTGTCTGCATTATCCTACTGTCTGCTGATGAAACACAGCCCCCTCAACCATACCAATGTATTCATTTTCTATATTCTGCGAAAAGGCAGCACCTTCAGGCCAGCAAGGCCTCAGTTAACCTGTCTACCCTTGTTTGTCTTTCTCTTGATGGGTTGTACTGAAACGCAATTTCCCACACGGGAGACAATAAAGCAATTCAAATTCATTTCAATACTTTCCAGCCGATACCGCGGAGATGGTCGGACGAGGTTTAAGCTCTCGTTTAAGGAAGAGGCTCTTGTTGGTGTTACTAGTGACAGCGGCGCTTGTAATAGTAGCAGCAGATACATGTGTGTGCCTGTCCAACACCAAGCTGGGTTACGTTAAGGGCTGTCTGCCTGGCCGGGGCGTGGCCACAGTGCGACAGACGCTTCAGTATCAATACCATCGCAAGTCAGTATTGTATCCGGATATAAAGTTTGAGTATCGTATGAGTATTAGTATTTTTGACAACCCTAGCCTCCACTGGCTCGGCAGCACCGGCTTCAGGCATTGCTAGGTCAGCGCCTTGAGCCAGCGGCTCAAACTGATAAGGCTCTGATCCGCTGAGCTCCACAAAGCCTCCATCAGTCTCCGGTGATGAGGGGGGTGATAATCCTCCACCTCAAAAGACCGAACTGTGGCGTAACTCCCAGCGTAGCATTGCTCACTCTCCATGATTCAGTATGGCAAATCAAGCTAGCTGCTGCTTCCCCCCATCCTGAAAACAGCCCCCATCCTTTGCCGTGTAAGTCCAGCCACTTCGATAGAGTTTTTCAAATTTTTCTGAGGGCTGAAATATGCTTTTTGCAAGGTTGCTGAGTTAGCGTGTATTTCGTACTATAAGGCGCACTGAAAATCCTTAAATTTTCTCAAAACTTAATATGATTAAAGTTGTGCTTACAAACCGATTTTATGTGGCATAATGCGGTCAAAAATGTGTTAATGTGTAAGTACGACTTTGGTTAGCAATGAAGCCGCTAGGGCTGAACAATTAATCGCATTTTCAATATAATCGCGATTTAAAAAAACGCAATTTCCAAATCGCAGAGTCTGCAATTTTTGGCTGTGTAACAATTAGGGAATTAAACACGTCCATTAGGTGTCAGTAAAATGTTTAAAGTGGGTTTGCTCCACATGGAAGGGAAGACAGTTGCAGCAGTGAGATAATCTAATTGTATTACTTGTTTTAGAGTTTATATAATCATATATAGCATTAAGTACAGGTCAATCAGTTTAATACATAGACTTGCTTGTTGGTTGCACTTTATGTTCAACAAGGATTGATGTCCAATTAAATTAAAAGCTGTTCTCTTGAACAATATTCTGATTAATAGAAACATTAAAAGTTCTTGTTTTAAATAGTCCTTGTTTACAAACATCTTTATTTAGAGGCCATTTTTGTTGCTTGTGGTTAATGCGGAGAAAAGTCAAAATTGCAATTTTGGTTGAAATATATTGTAGGCAGAACGCAATTATTTCTGCTCTGAGTTTAGATGCTGCGGGTCTCTTAGCAACTAATCTGCACAGCGAGGAAACAAATTGATTTGTTGTTTGTATATGTTTAAAACGACATGATAAATTAAACTGGGGAAAAAAATCGCATTAAATCGCAATATTAAGAAAAAAAAATCGCAATTAGATTATTTTCCAAAATCGTTCAGCCCTAGAAGCCGCTCCGCTGAATGGATATTAGGAGCATTACGGTACACTGTGTCACTACCTGATAGGACCCCTGAGCTGTCTACAAGACTGCCTGACTGTAATGTCTAAACTAGAAGTGCATTCATGTAAGGCAGCCCGTGCCCGGAGTACACGCTAGCAACAATAAACCAAGTAAGTTAATTCAATATGAAAGTTTATTTTGGCCCCCTGTTAGAAACGGGGTACTGTAGTCCAACTAATCTGTCCTCGCGACAGAGACGGATAGCGCTTCCTCTCAGGAGAGAAACTTGGGAAGAATATTTGATTTCCCCATAATCCGGTGTGCCTTATTGTCCGAAAAATACAGTACACTTTAAAAACAGCTCCACACACTGCAAAAACGGATCTAAAAATAAGTAAAATGTTCTTAAAGTTAGTGTTTTAATCCTTGATTTGAGCAGGTAAATAAGATTATCTTCCAACGGAATGAGTATTTTGACCCCTAAAATAAGATAATTAGACATCCTGCACTTAAAATAAGCAGATGGAGATGAATTGTTCATATTTTAAGTGCAAAAATCTTATTCCATTGGCAAAGCATCTTATTTACCTGCTCAAATCAAGGACAAATACACTAATTTTAAAGAATATTTTACTTATTTCTAGTTCCGTTTTTGCATTGCACCTTGACGTCCCCAGCTCCAAACTGCACCTTTGGTATTGCATGTTTTTTTTAGGGTGATCTACAGTGCCTCTTGAGCTCTAAACATGGTGGATATTATGGCAACCAAAGTGGCCTGTTTTGGTTTAATTTGGCCAGATCTTATCCTCGCATTTCACAGGCTTGTCGCAGTGTTGTCCACTAAACTTTAGCCGCGCTTTAACAGGCTTTTTTTCTTCATCAGAGAGAATTTTGCAATCTTGTATCAACGCTTGTTGTGAGCTTACATACAACTTGGTAATTGGACGCCTTTTTAGAGGCCATGATTTGGTACTGGACCAGTTGACGTTAATTTGTCATTGCGTTTTCCTGTGAATCATTTATGGAGAGCTATGGTTTGATTTCATCTTTTCATATGTTAACATGATCAGTTGTTGCCCTCATCCAATGAGAATTTCATATTATTTGCATTAGAAATTAGTGTTGCGCCGATACCAATACCAGTATCGGACGGGCCCCCCATCCAGCACTAAAATGGTGGTATCGGTATCGGCGAGTACCAACAAATAGGCACCGATACCATTTTGATGTTTGTATGTCACTTGAACGCAGCCTTCTCTACTATTATACATGTCATATAAGTTCATGAAAGTTTCTGCCATTTGAGAGCCAAAGGTTTATTCAATTATTGTCACCCATTCCAGGTAGGCAATAAAAAGTTTTACTACCCTAAGTAGTATGCAGTTCTTCATATATATACACACACACATCAGCTTCAAACAGATGGTATCGGTATCGGCCAATACTGCACAGCCAGGTATTGGGTATCGGTATCGGGGCCAAAAAATGGCATCGGCGCAACACTATTAGAAATGTGTTGACTTAGAAGTATGACTGTGTATGATTGTCTTATTCTCCCCCTTGTATTAGTTGGGGATTTATGTATATAGGTAATTTTGCCCGTGTTTACAGTTAAACCCCAAATCATTCATACCCCTAGTAGTTGTATGTTTGAAGTAAGATTTTAAATTTAGCTGCATGTTTCTTCTGACTTGAATCTGATTAAGTACCTGAAGATCAGAGTCAAAGATAAATTGTCAAAATATCAGTAGAGGTATGCAAACAGTTAAAAGTTCCATTTAAAGAAGACAAGTGAATTAAAAAATACATTTTCCAGTTAAAGTTAATACTTAGGTTACATTAACGATCTTTCCAGTGATGGATGTCTCCTTTTCTATCAGAAATGATGAATTCAAGATAGAAATCTGCTAGAAGTAAGAATAATTTTGGTCTTAACTGTATAATATATTTTTGGCTAATGATATAAAGTTCTTTTGATAAGGGTTTATTTACTGAAGAATGGCGTGAACTCTGCAGACGTTTTTAATGGCACAATACGATGCAGGCTTTTTCGGCCCGCGGTGTAGATGCGAAGCCAAATGAACAAGAAAAAGTTGCTCAGACAGGATTCGATTTCCCTGCAACAGAAATGCCCTCCAGGCCGTGGCGGCTTCTCAGCCACAGTAAAGTAGAAACGTTTCCAGCCATTCGTTTCATTCTTTAGAATGAGACGGGTGCGGTTACCAAATGGACAGATAGTTTTTAACCTGGTTGAGCAAGAGCAGATCCTTGACCAGCAGATAGTGGTTCAGTTTAAAAATGTACGTTTGTTATAAACGTTAAAGGTCCATAGCCACGTTATTTGACTTTTTAAAATGTATTTATATGTCAGTAGCTCACTGTGGTTTTATATAAAGTTTTTATGAAAGAGTATCACGTCCTGCTGGCGTATTAGTTGTTATTTTGGAGTATTATGCCTTGTTTTTGCTCAATTTGTTAGTAAATTAAGCCTTTCGTGTTTATTTACGATTTTAACAGAAGGACGTACTGCACATGTGCAGCAGGGGTTAAAACAGGGAAGTGGCTAATGGCTATTAGCATCTCCAGGCGTAACAATGAAGAATGGTCCAAGATCCAGTGGGGAAAAAAATGCAAAAAAAATATATGCTTCACTTTCCAAGAGAGAAAAGACTGGAACGTTGGTGTCCACTGAAGCGGACGCTAAACCTGCCGATTGCTCAAATGTGACCGCAGAGTTGTTTGACATGAGTAAATGTTCTGATATAAGGCTGTGGATCGGTGTATTTATTAACGGTTGCTTTTTGATTATGGCGAGCTGCCGCGTTACTGCGAGGCATTTCAGGGGGTCAGGCTCGGCCCGGCATTATTTAATTTGATTTATAAATCAAGCAAACCGGCATTATGACAGTTTTGCGATACTGTCGCTAGATGGCGCCACATCAGTTTATATCTGCTAATCGTGCCTGTTGTGGGGGCTATTTTTAATCCACAAAAAGGACCATGAAAACATTGTCAGCATGGAGGCTTGGTGTATAACTTTATTTTATCATGATCAAACATTTTGTTTGTTTTTTTAAGCATATAGCGTGGCTATATACCTTTTTAAAGGAATAATAATGAGAAAAATTAAGGAAGCTATAGAGTCATTGGAGAAGTCGACATTTTCTGCCTTTACTTTCATGATATGATCTAAATATAGGAGGGTCTCAACACTTGTTGGCATCTCTGGCAGAAAGGTCTAAGAAGCCTTAAAAATAAATTCATTAATAAAGGAAATGCGTTATCTGAACCTCTGAGGTTGTTATTTGCAGATGTTGCCCGATGAGAAGTTCTTTACTCTTTGAAAACTGATTATGTCAGCAATGGGAGGAACAGTCTTATGAAAGAGAGAGCAGAGCGCTGGTTAAATCCCAAAATACCAAAAACCTGTCCTGTCCTGTCACTTTTTTTTTTTAGTTGAGGAAAGTGGTAATATTTTCCCCCCCCAACACATCCAGTTGTCAAAGAGTATTTTACCTCCTCGTGCCTTTATTTACCCATAAGTTTCACAACAAGCAGCGTTTTCTTTTTATTCCAAATATTTTCTGACTGTGCAGGATATCGTCGGACCGTTGCGTGCAGACGGAAGCCCTTTACCCGCTTGTAAATAATGCATGACAGCGTTCGCCGCAGACATTGATTAAAATTTCGCAATTAAAGGTCACAACTTGTAACCAGGATTAGAGATGTAAATATTATCGAATCATTTTTGTTATTTAACCTTTTCCTCTGCGATGATGAATTATCTAGCCGACGAAGCTGACTGTTATCTTAAATAAGAGTTTATTTTTAACTCGTTAAAGCAACCCTTGGGGAAAAAAAAAAGATTTGAATTTGACATTTTTTTTTAACATTTCAATAGAAAAAGATCAGATTGAGATCGTTTCTGAGTCGGCTTGTCGGTGTTCCCCCCCCCGGGGGTGGCATGATGAAGGTCTTCACTCTCGGCGCTGTGTTCCAGGTGGGGAACAGCAAGCACCACCTGCAGGTAGTGAACATCTCCACTGGGAAGAAGGTGAAGGGGGGCTCCAGTAAGCTGACAGGTCGCGTGCTGTCTCTCTCCTTTGATGCTCCGGGGAGGATCCTGTGGGCTGGCGATGACAGGGGGAGCATCTTTTCCTTCCTCTTCGACATGGCAACAGGTACAATCGCCCGCATTTCCATTCGAGCGAGAGCGGCGTGTCCGCTGGCTGCATTACAAAGTCTAATCAGCCCCTCCACAGGAAAAAAAAAAAAAAAAAAAAAAACGAGAGAGGGAGCAAGCAGCTCGTGTATGTGTCGGTCCCTGGTGATACTGTCACCCCACCCCCACCAACACTCCCACCTCTGTCCCTGCAGGGAAGTTAACCAAAGCCAAGCGGCTGGTGGTGAGCGAAGGCAGCTCCATCTGCAGCATATCCGCCCGGTCCTGGATCAGCCGCGAGGCCAGAGACCCCTCCCTGCTGGTCAATGCCTGTGTCAATAAGCTGCTGCTGTACAGGTCAGTTTGATCAGGCTGAGCTGTGTTTTATTGACTGCTCGCTCGCTGCTCAACTTTAAACCTATTAAAAAAAAAAGAATTTCAAAAAATATTGTGCATTTATTTAAATCGTGCTTATAACTGCAGGGTGGTGGACAATGAAGGAACACTACAGCTGAAGAGAAGCTTCCCAATCCAGCATGGATCGCAGCATGTCCATAGCATTTTCTGCCCCCTCATGTCTTTCAGACAAGGCGCCTGTGTGGGTAAGGAGTCTTGCTTTCCCCCCACTGTGGTCTTCTTTGTGCTCCCGCTGGGGTCTCTCTGTGTACCTGCTGTGATATCTGAATTGAAAATGAGACCACACTGCATCGCTTAGCTGCAGGCCATCCAGTGTGTGGAAGACGGAGGGAACAAAGAAAAAAAAAAAAATAAATAAATAACTCACGCGCACGACGGCAAAAATAGCATAAGGCTGCTTTTGGATTGAAAAGGAGTATCTCAAATTAGCAAATTACAGCAACGAGGCGGCCTGTTTTTTCTGCAGCACGTTGCAAACATGAGACTGGTAAACAGCAGCTCCCTGCGTCCCCCATGCTTGACTTTTACCGCCTGCTTTTTACTTCACATCAAGGCACGCCGGTGCCTGAATAACACCAGGGTTGCCCCATTACCAGAACAGTCACCCCTAAAAATATCCGTCCCTAAATAGAAAGAAAACATTTTGCTATTTGTTTTTGTCAGAGGTGATGATCTGAGGGAATATTTTTTGGAGCTTTGGCACCAAAGAATTTAAACTTATTTAAATGTTTGGAACGTCACACAGACTATGGGCGTTGATTTTTTTTTTTTTAAATCCTGAAATAAATGGTTTTAATATCTAGTTCTGTTAAGACGGTTACATCTACTCATCATTTACCTAAGTTTCACAAATTTTGTGCCTTTAATTAATAATTTAAGCAGTGACAAGTTTATTTATAAAGCACTTTTCAGTAATAAAACAATTCAAAGTGCTTTTTTCCTGCATAGAATCAATAAACAGATGACTTCAGTGGGTTTTTTTTTTTTAAACGACATTTAGGTTCATAACATAGAATTTGTTTCTGGATTTTCATTAATCCACACATAGCAAAATCTAAACATGTGAGTTTAAATAGATCCACACATCTCTGATAATGTTTAGTTAGATTTCTCTTAGCAAGTTGCACCTTGACCACACGCTTCGGATTGGTGGAGCTCTTTTCAAATTTGCCGTTTCCCTGGTAAGGACTTTTTTAAATAGTCACCATATTTTTCATTGTAGTGGCGATCAGGGCTTTTCAGAAGCCTCCTTTGTCGGATCCAAAATCTGTTTTATTGTGTCTCTGGGATCATTATAATAGTTTAATATTCATTTGGGTCCAATTTTTTGCAATCTGTGATCTGAGGTGAAGTTGAAGAGTTTGGAGGTGGTCCTCCTTTTAATTTCTCATTGGTGCCGGTATGTCCACTCTACCCACAGTCCCACAGCATGTTGCTGCCACTACCTTGCTTTAAAGGTTGTTCTGTGTTGAAATCTTCATATAGACTTTATCAAACTCGCTTCTTGTCAGTGTGGTAGTTTAATATTTGTCTCAGTTGAAGCCAACGGATTAAACACTTTTCTCCAGAAGCCATTTGGGTTCTCCATGCTAGCATAAACGCCGTCAGCGATAGACACTCAGCACATTCAGAAGCCCTATGACTCCCTGTCCATTAGAATCAGGAAATGAATTAGATAGAGCCTGCCGTCAATATAAAGCGGGTTAAAAGAGCTCAAAAGGTAACATCATGACTCCAATCTAAAAGACAGAATCAAAAAAAAAATACATTTCAGACATAAAGCAACATTTATTAGTCTGGATGGGGTTACAAAGCAATTTTTAAGACTTGGAGACACCAGCAAACTGTAGTGTTAGATCATTATCTACAAATGGAGCAAAACGAAGCGTTATTAAACCTTTCCAGAGTTGGCCGGCCCGTTAAAGTTAGTCTAAGAGTGAAAATAGGATTCATCCAGGAGGTTGTGAAAGAATCCAGAACAGCATCTGGAGCACGGCACGTCTCCCTTGCCTGGGTGAAAGTCAGTGTTCGTGATCATGAGGGAGAAAGAGACGGAGTTAAAATGGTTTCCATGGGGTAATCCTGAGCTACAACCCACTGCTGAGCAACAATAACACAAAGCCTGTCTTAAGACCTCCGGGAGAATATTGTGTAAACTGAGCTGTTACGTCTGGTGTAAACCTGACATAGGAGTTTGGTCAAATGACATCCCACTAAGAGGCAAACGTGGTGGTTGTGGGGTGATTTGGTGAAGTTGTTATAACTGGAACCATAAATCACAGTCTAGCAAAAAATCATGAAAGAAAATGTCCAGCTAATCACAACTGGCTTATGCAACATTGATTCGAAGAACACTTTGAATCACTCATTAAACAAAATATATATAAATATAGGGGCCTAGTCAAAGTCTCGACTCAAATTAGTTGCAGATGTTGTACTCAGGTTGCTCGTGTCGCCTAATTTAAATATCCACCAGCCCCAAACAAATAGATACAAACATTCCTTTCTTCCCTCTGCTGTCCAGCTGCTAAACGCTACCAGGAAAAGCAGATAGTCACACGTTGCATACATATAGGCCTTCGCTTTATTCATTCGCTGTCCTGCACATATTCACATATATTTATTCACCTTACTTTTATATTTTATGTGTTTCTTGTGTTTTTATGTGTGAAGTGTGAATGTTTATTACTACTGCACAAAAATTGCCCATATTGGGACAAATAAAGTTACTACTACTAATTAAAGGTGCCTTGTCACGTTCTATGACTTTACGGCAGTAGGTCACTCTGGTTGCATACGAAGGTTTCCCGATTAAATGATCACGCCCTGCTGGCTTATTATATTTTACTTTGTTTTTGCTCCGTGAATAAACAAAGCGCTTTTATGTATATTTACCATAACAAGACCACGTGACGGGAAGCACAATGTTGAGCATGAACGCAGAGAGTAAACAAGGAAAAGCAATGGAGTCGAGCGAGTCAGCAATGTCCAGCGGCGGTGCAAAAAGAAAGAGGAAAAAGTAACTCCAACCCTGCAGGCCGGGCTGGTCTTCGACCTCGGCGACCTGTCACTTTACTGCGAGGCTTTGCAGAACGGTCTGCTGGCTCGTACAGTAGCCATCTTGCTTCCTGATAGCTATAACACATGGCAGGTTTATTTTCAGGCTCAAAAAGAACTGAGTAAACACTATCAGTGGTCAAAAATTGGTCCGCAGTGACGTAAAAGGCTGCAGTCGTTGCTACCAAGTATGAAAACTCTTATTTTTAGGGAGACATTACTTGTTCACATAGGGCCAGATTGGATTATATCGCCTTTTCCCTTAATGAATTAAATATTTTTGATTTTTCTTACGTATTCAGATTATTTTGGTCTGATATTAAAATGTACGTAAAAGTATGACAAAAAGCCTAAGAAATCTGTAAGGGGGGTATTTTCACTGGACTGTATGTACAGTTTAAGATTCAAACGTGAACATCCAACTGTTTTTTTTTTTTTTTTTTTTTTTCATATTTTTACTAGGAAGTAATGCACATTACAACAATAGGGATGTGTATCCATATGTACATCCTTTTCACATAGGGTATCATAGCCAGCAACAATATGTAGATATTGGCACCATAAAGGTACTGTGCATCTCACTTCCAGGGTGTTTTTTGTAAATTAAGTGGTACGAACAGTACACCACGCAACTAAAAGAAAATAAAACGATATAATAAACATCGTAATAATAAGAACTAAATAACAATAGATCTTAATAAGCTATAATTAAATATAAATAAAGCCCCTCAGAAAGCAAGTCATGTTTTTAAAAGTCATTGGAGTTGTTGTTCTTTCATGGAGCAGGAACAATTCAAGTAGATCCTTTAAAAATGAATGACATACTTTTGATGAATTTATGTAAACTTGTCACCGGCAGTGTTGTATAAAGTACTGAAATCTCGGTGTCAAGTAAAAGTATAAGTACCTCTCCAAAATATGACTTTGGTAGAAGTCCAAGTCAATGACTGAAATGTTACTTAGGTAAAAGTCTTAAAGTATCTGAAATGTCTTGTACTTAAGTATGAAAATTACTGTAAAAAGAGATGTATTTAAGTAATGTAATAAAAAGTATAAGTAAAAAGTAAAACATAGCAAATGCAGTTTGAATGACATTTTTTAGATTTTGGTAAACTTTGAAAGTCAAATTCACTTAAAATAATATAAACAGCCAAGTGCAGGAGAAACTTAGACCAAGTTTAGTCAGAAAATACAACCTTTGTGTAAGCTTTCAGTTTTCCTTCTTCAAGTAAGGTCAGTGCAATGCACTTTAAAATTGTACACAACCAAGTGCAGGAAAAGGGGGTGTATACTAAGAACATGGTTAAGTGATAAAGTGATAGTTAACCTACAGGAAGTGGTAAACCTGCTAAAAGATACTCCTGCGGTTGCAGATATCATTTAGTTAAGAAAATTAGGACTTTCTGCTATTAGATGCTTTACCTATACCACAAGGTTAATTTAACCTGCTTTACCACTGAACCCGCTTCTTATCCCATTGGTGGTGATGAACAAGCCCAGGCAACTCCCGACTTTGTTGCAGTCAATCAGTAGGTGGGGTCAAAACACTTGCATGCGTGAGTCTCTCTCTCTCTCTCTCTTTTTGTAACGAGTAACTAAACCAAACATTGAAAATGTACTGGAGTAAAAGTATGCAATTAAGTTCAGAAATATAGTGAAGTAAAAGTAAAAGTTATCAAAAAATGTTATACTCGAGAAAAGTATAAAGTACTCCAAAATATACTTAAGTACAGTTGTGAAGTATTTTTACTTCATTACTATACAACACTGGTCACCGAAAATGACTGATGAAACCTTTGTTTTTCCACTCTTTAACTTTTCTTTTTTCTTTTCTTCCCCTCCTCTTGGCCGCAGTGACCGGCAGCGAGGACGCCTGCGTCTACTTCTTCGACGTCGAGCGCAACACCAAGGCCATAGTCAACAAGCTGCAGGGCCACGGCGGGCCGGTGCTGGACGTGAGTTTCAACTGCGACGAGAGTCTGCTGGCGTCCGCCGACTCCACCGGCATGGTCATCATCTGGAGGAGAGAGCAGAAATGAATAAACGAATAATCTTCCATCCACTTACATATTAAAAAAAAAAAGAAAAAGACCTCCTGCTCTTTAACCGTCCAGCATCTGACGTAGTGACTCTAAAAGTGCAATCGAGTAAAAACATCTTCCTGTGTACGGGGCGACGGGGGGATGCCTGAGAAGTTCACGGGGGTTGGAGGGTGGGCCGTGTGTGCATGTCAGCCCTCCTACAGCTGCAGCTGGGAAAAGGGCTTTTTTAGGTAAGGAAAGGCTCCGCTACCATGCATGCGTCATGGCTCACCTCCAGCTAGCCGTGGCTGTGACTGAACTCGTGAAGAGGGCGCTGTGTAATCTCACTGGAAAAAAAAAAAAAAAAGCAACACTTTATATCACACCGACGTTCCCTCTGGCGTAGCTCTAGTTCACTATTTATGTAACTGTTGTTCAAGCAGCGTAATCAAGTGTTGTTCGCCCGTTTCGCCTCTGAGACCACGTGCATGAACCTGAAATCAGAGTCGGACCGTTCATCACAAAATCTAGGTGTGTTTATCAGTGTGTTTGTACCTATTTGTGTGTATGTGTGTGTGTGTGTGTGGTCTGTTTATGCTGATTCAGATAATTTATTTAACGCAATAAATGGCTGCATTGTGACTTAACTTTGTGAAATCATTTGAATATGTGGTATGCTGGTTTCAGACGGTGCTTATTAAACTGGAAATTGTTAAAAAAAATAGGATCTATTTAGAAATATTTAAAATATTTGTAACGTTTCCTTTGAAATTCCTTTGAGATGCTTTGGGTTGCACTCACCTTCAGCAGGTAGGTCGTCTTATTTTCCACGCAGGATTGAAGCTCAGGACCTTCTGGCTGCGAAACAACAATGCAGGAGATTGCATGTATCCCAGAAGCTTAATGTTCTGCTTCATCAGTTCCTGATTCTGGTTTGGGAGCATCCATCTGAGTCCAAGTGCTAACGGTTTTGATTTTTGTTGAACTAATTTGGAGCTTGTTGTCATCCTTGGTTATTATTACACCCTCTTTGTGCGATGAACCAGTACCAGTGACAGCATGATGCTTCCACCACCATGATTGCACTGCAAAAACGGATGTAAGAATAAGTAAAAAATGTTCTTAAAATTTGTGTTTTTGTCCTAGATTTGAGCAGGTAAATAAGATTATCTGCCAATGGAATGAGTATTTTGACCCCTAAAATAAGATAATTAGACATCCTGCACTTGAAATAAGATGGAGGTAAATTGTTCCTATTTTAGGTGCAGAAATCTTCTTCAATTGGCAGATCATCTTATTTACCTGCTCAAATCAAGGAAAAATACACAAATTTTAAGAACATTTTACTTATTTTTAGTTCTGTTTTTGCAGTTTGGCACGGCCTTTTTTGGGTTAAAAACCTCCAAACACACTTTGTCACTGGTTGAACAACCCAGTTTTTGTCACTGACTATCCAACATCGTTTATGTGCACATTTCAGCTAAACTTTTCTCTCTCTTTTTTTTTTCTGGTTCACCCAGTTTATGTTGATGGTGAACTGGCGTCACCGTGGACAGTAACCCTAGTAATGATCTAGTAAAGTTTACTGCAAACTTGAGCCACAGTCGTTTATTTCCCTGTTCCTGATCCTTCAAGCTAGTTTCCTCTCACCTGCAGGAAGATAGTTTGGGGAAAAATGACTGAAACAAAGGCACAAATAGGTGTTTTTACAGGACAATGATCCAAAACACGTATCAGAGCTCATACTTGTAGAAGAACACATTAAGCTTGCAAAAATAATGCAGTCGGTTGTCCTGTTTATTACTCTTTGAAGGCCGCATAAAAAAAACACTGAATGTTTTCTTACAGAAAAAGTGCACCATTTTAACTGGTGCATATATTTATAGCTGACAGGGATATATTGCAGTAACACCTGCAGAGATTCCCACATGCCTTGCACAGGTGTCTGCAAACTGCAGCTCCATCGCCACATGTGGCTCTTTGGCCCCTCCAGTTGCTTTTAATATCTTTGACCAAAACCGATACATATAGCGGTAACAGGAATTTGACAAATGAACAAGTGGGAAAACATGGGATGTTTTTTGTCTTCTCCACTTTTATGTAATTTGTTTACAAATGTGAAAGTGAGTTTTTAAATTTACCCTCTTGTAGTAAAACCTACACGCAGACACAAAAAAAGGCATTTTAGTCACAAATCAAAAGGTCACCTGTTAATAAAAGAAATTCTCCAGCTTTGACATTTGGGTAATTCCAGGAAGTTGATGATATTTTGTTTGAGTCATCAAAAAAAGCAGGTTTGATCGTCATTGTGATTCTTTGTCTTTATTTAACTACACATTTCAGCTGTGTAGCTGTCCGTTTAACGTGAAGCTGAAGTAAATGTATTCCACCCACTTTTTTGCATCACAGTGCAACTAGTAGCGCGGCGGGTCCTTGAGGTCATCCCATCAGCTTTTATTGGATGTTCCAAAGGCTAAGCTTAAACGCTGGGGGGACCTTTCCTTTTCGGTGGCGGCAGCCATGCTCTAAAACCAGCTTCCCTTGAACCATCACCAAACCGGGTCTTTATAAAAACAAGTTAAAGATGCATTCGTTCAGCAAGACTAGTTTTCCATAGCCTAATCTTTATTAAATTATTTTTTTTTTTGTCGTTTTATTGTTATGCACTTTTGGTTTCCTTTTTTGGATGTTTTAAAGTGCTTTATAAATCAACAAAGAGCCCAGCACAATCCCACCACCACCATACCTCACACTACGGCCGGATTATCCACAAGGGCCAGTGCCCAGGGGCACCAACCATGGGGGGGCACCACATGACACATGCTTTAAAAATATATTTTTCATTATTTGTTATATTATTTACTTGAAATTGTTGAAAGACCATGCATTATTCGTTTTGTGAACACTGATGTCACAATAATAATAAATGATAAATAAATCAAGCTTTTTTTGATTTCAACATTTTAAAATGAGATATTTGAATATTGCTCACTGCTCATATGCCTACATCTAGTTGTGTAAGTTAGTAAATAGTAAATTACATTACAGAAATCCCCTTAATTATGCCTGACGTTTTTGACCGGAGGACAGCACGGGTAAGGGGGGGGTCTTTGAGATATAGTGCCCAGGGGCACCACATTGTCTTAATACGGGCCTGCTCACACCGTTGTTGGGTTTGAAAGTATTGCCTTGATTTCTTAAAAACATACTTCTTGGTAAATTGCTCAACCTTTGTATCCACTCTCTATGAAACATTTTCCCCAGAAGTTGTTTTGATTGTCCCTGTGAGCAGCGGCACATGTTAGTCGAGCCTCAGTGAGCTGGTTTTGGAGCAGGGGCTTCTTTCCTGGTCGACACTCAGTCTGTTGTATTAAATTCACTTCACTGCGAACAGCTTCACCACTGATGTTCCAGCACCTCTCGAATGATGACGGGTACTCCAGGGCCCCGGTGGTCCCTGAATTTCATAACCAATTTTCTTTCATCTGAGGGCAGGTTGTGTAAATGGCCGTCATTTTTGACTCGGTTGGGTGTTCCAACAGAGCTTTCTGGTTTTAGCTCTGAACGTTTTGTATTTTGTATCTTAATCAGCCAGGCAAGGCAGATTTAGATCAGTTTCTTATTTACAAAACTGGCAAAACTCCCGAGTTGCTTGAGAGAAAGAGGAATAAGAGGCCATGTTGTCAGAGAAGGATTCAGCAACGGATTAAAAGAAACACAATGTGCTTGTTTTTGAGACCATTTTGTAAAGCAGCTACATCCCAACTTTAATAGTGAGTATCATAGTATTTTAATCTGGCAAGCAAATTCAAGAACTGTCAGTCAGTACCTCCCTTAGGGTAGCACCTATAATCGACAATACAGCTCCCCCTTTACCAAAACTCAGAGGTTGCTTTACAGAACTGTCCCAGAACTTAATGGGTACTTTCCCGGATCCTACTAGGGTACTTCCTGAAACTGAGCTGTATTGTAAAATGTCTTGAAATAATTTAAGATGCCTTCAAATAATAGGTAGCACTGCATAAGGTAACAAACACTCAAATAAGTACATTTTTGGAAAGTAACCAGAAAGTTCCATGAAAGGATAATGAAAATACCCAATAATTTCCAGGGAAGGACCTGCTGAGTTCCTGAAGAGTACCGTGTAATCATGTTTTAGGCTTTATGGTCCGTTTCTTTGAAGCTCGTTGTGATTTATATCCTTACTATTTATTACCTTACTTACTACTTACTAATAAACCATCCCCATAGCACAGACAGGTTCCTAAAAGTACCTGGCAAGCTCCAGGAAGGTGCCATGTAAGTTTAAAAAAGTAATATGTAAGTGAGTTGCCTAATAATGCATCCTGGGAGCCGAATAAAAATCAAACAAGTTTTAAAAAAGTAACCTGTACATTTTTCTTGAAAGTACCCAGTTAGTTCCAGAAAATTTCTTGATTAGTCTAAAAATGTTTCAGGGAAAGTAACCTCTAAGTTAAGAGAAAGTATGGGCTGTAATATGTTGTGTTACTAAGTAATAATAATAATAATAATAATAATAATAAACCCAACTAAACACATTTGTTTAGGATTGCCTACAACTGTCCTAGTTAACTGAATCACCACTTTTTTGTTCTTTTTTTTTCTATCTACATTTTATTCCTACTTGCTTTTATTCTGTTTTATTTTGCTATATTTTAATCATGTAAAGCACTTTGCATTGTCCTTGTACTGAATTGTGCTATATAAATAAATTTGCCT
Organism: Fundulus heteroclitus; assembly: GCF_011125445.2. NCBI lineage: Eukaryota > Metazoa > Chordata > Actinopteri > Cyprinodontiformes > Fundulidae > Fundulus > Fundulus heteroclitus. The sequence goes on along the minus strand of NC_046361.1, from coordinate 31,005,012 downwards.
AGCCTTGCCTTGCCTTAAACACAGCATTTCTGCTAATATAATGAATATGGTAACATCGCAATACTTCCTTATGGGAGTTTGACAGGAGTTGAAAATCATAGACATATGTCAAAAGGAATGTCTAAGTTTGTAGGTCGAGGGGTGTCCAAACATTTCGTCACATGGACCAAAACTGTCAAATCAAATGCCTTTGAAAGTAAAAAAAATTGATTTAGAATAACAAATACCCAAAAATTATAACCTGTTTTTTTTTTTTTTACCTGCTTCATAAAATATGAGCATGCAGTATTTTATTTTATTTAATTAAACTAATTTGATTTATTTTTGGGATAAGTTGAGTAAATTATTATATATACAATTCTTTTTTTAAAAAAAGTGGGTTTTGCACATTTGCCTCATTAGAATCCATGTCGCAAATTATTATTTTTTTTGTCTATTCACAGTAATAAGAGCAAGATTTGGGTCAGTCCTTCGTTAAAACCGCTTGCTGTATTCAGCAAATTTGAATAAATGAATTTGGTGCACCAAGGTCTTCATTCAAGGAAAAGTAATTGGATAGATGTGGGTCTATGTACTATGAGATTAAAGATAAAAAGTAAAGTTATTAAAAGACGAACATTTTATGTTATACCTGACAATTTCAATTGTGGGAACAATTTAACTTGTCTGTCATAATTTTGCCCTAATTAGAAATAAATAGTCTCCATTTGCATCAATTACCTGAGTAGCAGTTGGGGACCGCACAAAATCAGTCCTGGGGCCTAAAAATGGCCCCCGGGCCACGCTTTGGATGCCCCTGACTTAAGCCATAAAACTTGAATAATGCCAGAAAATTTTATTAATAACATCCAGAGATTATTCTTCAATTTCAGCATCAACACTGTTTTCAGGACAGAAAAAAAGAAGTCATAACTACAATAATAATCTGTTTTGAAAATAATTCCTTGAATGCTTTTTATTAATTAACGCATGAACTGTCTATGCTTCAGGGTTTCTGAGTCCTTGTAACAGGCAGTCATGGTTCATGACTTTCTGACAAAGGTTCCTAATGTAACACCATCAAAAGATGAGCGTTTCTGCAACACGACCATCTGCAAGTCAGTCTGCATGTTTCTGCTTGAGATGCGCCACTGTCAGAGTTCCCAGTTATCCCCTAAACACCTGGTTAGAGTTTCCAAGACGCGCAGGTACGTGGAAGGGAAAGCAACAGTGAACGGCGGCTGTACTGGAAGATCCCTGTTCAAAGATCCCCAATGCAAGAGAGGAAAACCTGCGTTTCTGCCCCCTTTCAAATATACAGCAGGTGTGTTTTCCCTAATGGGTGAGACGGCCTTTTGCTGTGTATGTTGGAAGGGAAGCGGGTGGCAGACTAAAAATAAGCACCAAGATAGGAGGCTTCAACATCAGTTTTGAGGAGACAGACGCGATTGAACCTGTCAAACCTGGAATATCTTCAGGATGCGGCTCACAATGGAAACATCTCTGACGAACGCAGCCTCCGAGCTCCAACACAGACAATGGAAATTAGCTAGCATTCATGTTTGAAATCCAAGCTAATTGTTTTTTTTTTTTTAGCATAATTGCGCAATCATGCAGTGTCTAGATTTCAATCAGGCCCTGATTAAGATAAAAGCTTATTATATTGTTCCATCATATCCATTTTATCTTAACATAGCATAATTATTCAGCGTAGCTTCTTACATAGGGTTTGTGGGATGCGTGGCATTGTATTAGGAATGCGTTTACCTCAAGTGCAAGTGACATTTGCTATCATATAACTTTTTTCTGTGGCACATATTGATAACTGCACGTCTCATTAAGGTCCGAGGTTTGGACATGCATGAGATTTTTGTGATGTGTCTGCAGAGGGGACATGATTTGAGTTTTCTTTTGACCATTCTGTTTCCATCTAAGCTTTTGTAGAAGCTATGAACCAGAATTTTGTCCGTCCGCATTCAAAGACTAACCCCTTGAAGATGTTCTCTCTCATCTCTCTGAGCTCAATAAAAACTGTCGAGCGACACCTCACCTAATTGCTTTTCTTTGTTCATTGTCGGCTTTCAAGCACGGCTATCAAAATAAAGTTCCAAATTAAGAAAATGGTTTTGAACATAACTCCTCTTCTTTTGTGCCTTCGTTCCAAGTTCACGAGTTATTAAGTGTGTTGAAGCCTAAAGTTTCTCGTTTTGTAGCAAAGCGGTGAAGAAACAGAGTTAAAGTCTTCTTTGGTGACAGGCTTGCTTTAAGAATTTTGTTATCCTAATTTTGTTATCCAGTTATCATCATGTTACCCTGCAAAAAAAAAAACATCAAAATCTCACTTTTTTACTGTCTGAAAGCTTAATTTAAGTAAACCACTGCTAAGCGAGGATGTTGTGTTTATATCTTGTATAAATCCTGTATGTAGCGCTACAGTTATTAATGTTTGTGATTTGTAAATCTCCCTCCGCAGATTTGAAAACCACAAAGTCTTTTAAAAGTTTCTAAACCACAATCCTCAGTGTATTTTATTAGGATTATGTGTGATAGATCAACCCAAAGTAGTGCAAAATTTTAAGATGAAAGGAAAATTCGTTTTCAAATGTTTTTAACTAATAAATATCTGAAATTTGCGAAATCCATTTTAATTTGGCCCCCTTTAATCTAAGTCCCTTAGAGAATGTCCATAGGAGCCATTTTTTTTCTGAAGATACCTAATTAGGTAAAAGAGTTTGCAATTTAGTCTCAGCATAAATTCAGCTGTTCTGTGAAGGCCTCAAGAGGTTTGATAGAAAACATCAGAGAACAAACAAATTCAGGAAGGACAAGGAATAGGTCCGACAGGTCAGGGATACAGCTGTGGAGCCGTTTAAAGCAGAGTTGGGTTATAAAACAACATCCCAAGGTGTGAACCTCTCAAGCCATCACCTGAAAATGGAAAGATGATGACACAGCTGCAAACCTACAGCGACAGCTCCGTCCATCTTAACGAACAGAACAGCATTAATTAGAAACACAGGCAAGAGGCCTACAGTAGCCTTGGATGAGCTGTAGAGATCTGCTGCTCGAGTGGGAGAATCTGTCAACAACACAGGTATTCGTCATGATGTCCACAAATCTGGCCTTTACGGAAGAGAGGCAAGACGAGAGCCATTGTTGAAAGCCATAGAAAGTGATTTTTTTTTGTAGCTTTCCTTGGGCCATGTGGGAGAAGATGTTCTGGTTCGATAAGACCAAAACTGGACTTTTTGGTCCAGCGTTACTGAACAACGGCCCTGGACATACGACCGGAGCTACTCTGGTTTAGATTGAGGTGCGTTCACGTGTTAGACTGACCCGAAGTCTTGACCTAAATCAAAAACAAGCCTCTCGTGACAATATATGACACATTATGGTCACAGACGCTTTATTCAAACTGACTTTTGGCCGTTGGAGGTACGTGGCGAACCAGTCGGTAGAGACGTACCCGCTGCCATTGCAGCAAAGGGCGATTCTCCAAAGTATTGACTTTGTAAAACGACTTTTTCTTAATTGTAAAAAGAAAAAAAAAAAAAGAATTAAGTGTAAATAATATCCGCTTCACTTCATGGTCGTGCACTACTATGTGTTGGTCTATCGCATACAATCTCAATGAAACACAATGTTTGTGGTCGTAATGTCGCCAAATGTGGGCGTGATCAAGAGGTATGAGTAGTCTCGCAAAGGTACGGTACTGAAAACAAACCACAGGTTATTTTAAATTGCACAAGTAGGTGTTGGTTGGAGCACCAAACATTTCTGCAACGCACACAGGGATGTAATTTGCACCAGGCGTCATGTTTCAGTCCAGGCAGGTCAGGACTCAGAATGCATCAAAAGTAGAGTCTTTATTGATGAGTGGGCCAAAGAACCACCTCAGTTAAACTTTACAGTTACAGAATATCATCTCGCAAAAAGAGTGCCAGACGTAAAAATGATGGACCTCACTTTGCCTTTTCCATATCGACATCTGTACAAGTCGTAATACCCAGTCTGGAATCTATGAAATGCAGTGGAATGCATGCTAGAACAGTAGGCTGTGCAAGTGTCCACATTGAGGAGATTGACCGCACGTTGATATCTCTAGGCCTAACGCACCGAAGATCAGACATTTGCATTACATGAATCTTAATTTGGAGAAACAATTCAGTGCAGACTAAGCCAGGTTCCACACACCAGCCTAATTTTTCGCTTCGATTTTTCAAACAAGACACTCAAATGGTGACATTTATATTGAGTGGACATATAAAGAGGGCCGGGTAACATTCGAGTTTCCTTCATGGCGTGTCTTCTCTTGCGTTGTATTCTGGTGAAAGCATACAGTAACAGTACAGTACTTTAAAACATTCCCAAGACCATCGTTTGCAAATAAATATACATTTGCTGTTATTATTCTTTTTTTTTAAACTGATGTAATATACGTACATCATTCAAGTCGTCGTTAAATCCTATGCCCCGTTTGTAATATACAAGCGTTAAAATTAATCTGCCCCTCCCCCCCCGCTTTTAATCTTAACCCCCAGTATTTCACATTGTTTTTTTTTGTTCTTTTTGCACATTAGCATTTAAAAAAAAAAAAAAAATCATACCACATTTTTCAGTTGCAGAAATCCATTTAAAAGGATAAATTTCCATATGATGGCGGCTGAATTTTGCAGGATTTTGAGACAACAAAGTGTGGCTGCTTTCCTTTTGACTCAGTATTACTGAAACCTATTCTATCATCATTACTCCTGTCAGTCTCGTTCTGCTTCTCGCTCTCTCTCTCTCTCTCTCCCCTCCAGCCTTTCTACCTTTTTGCTCTCACGCACGCACACACGCGCACACACACGCACACACACACACACGAATGCTATAGAAAAACACACAAGCAGGAATGTACATTCCTGTACAGTCTATACAATAAGAAATCAAGTCATATTTCAAAATAGTGTCATCTGCTTTAACATGTATTGTTTACAAATAAAGCAAAACAGGCAATTTTTTTTTCCTCCATTGTATGATACAAAGAAACCTGACACGCCCTAAGTCCAAAAAAATCAAGCATGTTTAGGGGGAGGGGGAGGGGGGGCTTCTGCGTTCACAACAGCTATTTAAATGTATCCAAGGGTATTGGGTCCGCTTAATGTTCTGCAGTCTCCTTTGAATTACAGGGGAAAAAAGGCGTCCAGAGGGGTCTATCGCTCCATTCAGACCCCTTTGAGTTCTTTGATGTGTTTCAGAGCTGGTAACACTCTGATCAACACTTTCTATTCACAGTCCACGGCACATTTCTTCAAGGGTTTTCTTTTTTACTTTTTTTTTTTTATCAGTGTATGCTCTTATGTGACACAAACTAGTTCTCGGTAGAAAGCTCGAGGGCCGCGTCCGTCTGAAATAAGGCAACGTTATTTTTGAAAATGGCATCTGACACACCTAATTGGAGTGGTGATTGTTGTGATCTCTCCCATCTATCATTCGGACAGCGACGACGTCAGGGGCGCGCGTCGCCAAAAGGGTTTCCGGCGTCGCCTTTTCGCCTCACGGGGCCTAGCCGAACACAGACATTCTTCAAACGTCGGCGCCCCTGCCTGAATTTGGTAGCAAAATTTTGGGATCTTGTTGTGCGAAAGCAACAAATCGACACACCAGCGCTTTTGGAGCAAGTGCACCGAAAACCCTCCCGCTTTTTCCAAATTTTGCTCAAAAAACCTGAAACATTCTTTGAATGAACCCCAAATTTTCGTATCTCTCTCTCACATGATGCAGTAGGCCTCGTCCTGGGGCAGGTGTTGTTTAGTCCTCCAGTAGGTGGGCAGGTGGGCTCGCAGCACTTTTCTCAGGTCCTCGTTGAGCAGGAGACAGAAGATGGGGTTGACGCCGGCCTGGGCGAAGCTCATCCACACCGTGATGGAGAGGTACCGGTGAGGGATGGCGCAGGACTTGACGAACACCCTCCAGAAGCAGGCCACGATGTACGGCGCCCAGAGGACCAAGAAAAGCAGGGTGATGGTGTAGAACATCCTGCCCAGCCTCCTCTCCGACCGCACCTCCTCCATCCCGAGCAGCCGCCGGTGCTGATTGTGTAAATTCTGCCTGATGCCCAACAGGGTCGGGGGCATGGGGCCGCGGCCGAACCCCGCAATCCAGTTGGCCGCGGCTTGGCCCGTGGCCCCGGGCCCGTGGAAGGTCCAGTTCTGGCTGATGGCTGGCACCAGTTGGACCGGCTTCATCTTGCGGTGCCTGTACTCAAAGAGCAGCAGCTTGGCGTAGAAGCCGTGGGTGGCCAGCACCACCACGGCCAGCATCAGCATGAAGCCCAGGGTGTCGTTGGTCTTCAGGTAGCGGTGTTCGAAAATGCACTGATCCTCGTCGCGGATGAACTTGTACGTGCCCACGTCGAAGACGGGCGGGAAAGCCATGGCGACGGCCAGGGTCCACACCATGCAAATGATGGCGGCACAGGTCCAGATGGTCATGCGTTTGGCGTAGAAGCGGTGGTGGGCGATGGCGAGGTACCGGGTGACGGCCACGCAGAACAGCATGAAGGCAGCGTGAAAGCAAAACAGGACGGCCATGAACGCCACCACCTTGCAACTTAAGGCGCTGTAAGTCCAGGCCGAGCTGTTGTGGACGGAGACCAGCACGAAGGGGAAGCAGGCGGCCGAGCGGACTGCGTCGGCCAGGCACAGGTCCAGGAGAAAGAAGTAGGGGGCCTTGTGGAGTGTCCTGTCTCGCAGCACCAGCATGGACACCAAGAGGTTGCCCACGAGGCTGACGCAGATGATCAACCCCAAGAAGACCAGCTTAAAGTAGGCAGACACATCTGTGGCGGTGATTCCCCCGTTGCTGCCGCTGCCGTCACCGCTGCTGCCGCTACTGCTGCCGCCTTTGGCCAGCCCACTCTGGGAGGCCAGCACGGCCAGTAAACTACCAGGGCCGTCGATGGCAAAGCTCTGGTTGGCCATTCTATCACTTTCCGAGAGAGCCTGCCTGATCCGGGGCCCTTAAGAAAACAGCTATTCTCCTCCCGCTGCCGGCGCCGCCGTCCTCGTCGTCGTCTTCGTCGTCTCCCCCTGGTCTCTACAAGGAGAGGCCGAGCGGATCTTTTCTACACGACAGAATCATTTTTTTTTTTTTTTGTCTTCTTTGTCCACGGCTTCACCGCCTGAGAACAGAGGACACACATTTCTGAGATTTGAAAAAAAAAAAAAAACAAGATGTCTGACCTGCATGTTAGTGAACTCAATGGATACAAAAAAACACGGGTGTCGTGTTGGACGACACGGCTCAAAATCTCCTGCCTTCCTGTTTCCCTAACGCTGGGATCAGATCAGCAGCTCTACAGCATGCCAGCTCCTTGGCTCACTCAGTAATTACCTAGCCCGTTGCTAAGATACTACAGCTCACATACTTTGTGCAAGTGTGGGTGTTTGAGTGAATGCATGGGGGTGTACAGGGATGGAGGGCGGGCGAAGGGGGGGGGGAGCAGACACAGCATAACCAACCCTGGGCATGTCCAACAAACGGAGACGTTGTAAATGAGCAAAGGACATTTTATGCTTTCCCTGCGCTCCTCTGTAGGTGTGCAGAGGAGCAGAGGGTGCAATGAGTAGCATTCATGGCACAGAGCAGATATGGGAACATAGCAGCAGAGCAGGGGCAGCCATTTGGTTTTTTTCTTTATTTTATTTTTTTATTTTTCTTTGACTCTGCGCCTGTGTGAAGTGTGCTACCTCACTCAACAGGAGGCGATAAAGTGACGGTAAAGCAACGATAACTAAAGCAGCCAACATCAGAATGCAGGCAAAGACCAATTTTAACACATATATATATATATATATATATATATATATATATATATATATATATATATATATATATATATATATATATATAATGGGTGGGAGATGATACCGCTGGTTTGGGTGGGCCTTTTCAACAGGCCACAAACATGAAATTTATTTCCTGAAGCTGTACTTTTGAGCACCAATTGAAATACCAATTTCACCTGATTAAATGGCTGCCATGTCAGCTAGGCCTGAAACACAGGGTGGAGCGAAAAACAGATGAACAGGTGTCAAAATCACCTCTGCCGGGTGTTTTTCTGTATGTGTATAGCCTATATATGTGTGTGTGTGTTTGTGTAAGTGTGTGTGTGTGTGTGATAGGGAGAGAGACAGAGAGATTGGAGAACAACAGATATAGATGATAACCTACCTTTTCATTCCCTCATTGCATCCTCCCTTCTTTTCTTTTTTTTTGAGGGGGGTCTTCTGTTATTTCACGGCACAGACGCAACAAAAAAAAAAAAAAAGAGGAAAGAATGATCCCCGTCGCTTTGTTTCACCGCTCGTTAAATGGAGAGAAAGACACATAATAAAGCTTCATGCTCTTGATGTGCTCTCAGTCTCAAACAACACCTGTTATGCATAAATCCATCCAACACAGGAACATGGCATAAACATGAGACGGAGACGCTGTCGAGTAGTAATAACGATAATAAGCAACAGCAGATCAAAAAATAATAATAATAATCCAGGAGGAGGAGGATGTTTAAAATAACGATGATAATAATAATAATAATTTGTAAAAAAAAAAAAAAAAAAAAAAAAATCCACCGCCACCCTTTTGCAGGGAGAGAGGGAAGGAGGGAGGGGAGGGATGTGTTCATTTGAATATCATCCGAGAAAACAGATTTTATGTTGCATCACGTCGACGGGACGGCGTCTGTTTTTCTCTGATCATATATATCCAATTGATGTCAGAGTCTCGCTGCTTAGAATAACCCACCCACCGTCGTTGGGGAGGAAAAAAACACCGCGGATCCCCTAAATAAAACGTCTTGGCGTGCACAATGGCCGGTGGCACCAGGACAATTAGTCCACCCAGACAACAGCCTCCATCCGCCTCTGCTTCCCATCTTTCAAAAAATATGATTAAAAAAAAAAAAAAGCCCCAACAACAAAAACCAAAAAAAAAAAAAAAAACGCGACGCAGCTGCCCCTGAACTGTCAGGATGCAGTCTCTGTTGTTGCTGCCTTTTTTTGTTGTTGTTGCGAAGGTGGGCTACATCTTAATGGTCCATAATAAAAGCCTCCATGACAGATGGAATATATGAGGAAAAACCGAAGCCCCAAAAAAAAAAAAAAGAAAGGGAGAGAAAAATCCAGCCGAGGTAAACCGAGGATTCAACCTCGAAGATGCTGCCTTTCGAAATCACCTCTAGAATATCATTAAATGACGTTCCTTTTTTAAATATATATGTATATGTAAAAAAAAAAAAACCGAGGCGAACCAAAACAGCGCGGCCAGGATCAGGCGAATTATTCCTGAATAATCCCAATTATGGCTGCTAGCGAGGAGGCAGCTCGCACATTCGCGGAAAGCGTCGGTTTTATTCGGAGGGAGAGAGAGAGAGAGAGAGAGAGAGAGGCGGGTGGGGAGGGAGGGGGGAGCAGGGAGAGAGACGGGAGGAAGAGGAGGAGGAGGAGGCGGGCCTGCTGTGCAGTGTTGTGGGACACGACTTTAAAAAAAAAAAAAAAAAAAAGGCCCCTCTTAGGGGTCCTGGAAGCCTGAGGATCGCCTGTTATCTGCTGCATGGACACAGTGAGGAGCCCCAGACGTCAACAGTCCGTCTCTCCTTGGACTCCTTGTCCTGTGAGACAAGCCAGGCCGGATGGAGCCGAGGGGACGTTGGGCCTGACAGGGCCGTAGGAAGAGATTCAGGGGCCCTGCGGAGGAAGAATGGGCCCCCAAATGGGTTATAAAAAAATGTTGTGAAAAATTAAAGCTTAATGTCAGCTCCGTTTGCGCTGTTCAACCGTGCATGCGTTTGTCTGCTGCAGCTACTAATTTCAAAAGGTTTATGTTGTGGAAAAGGACACTTTGTTTTGACCTTATTTGTTATTTTGTAAAGAAGTTAGTTATTTTGCACTTTTATTAAAAAATAAATACAAGGTTTTTATCACATTTCAACTCTTGTCATCGTTTTCCAATTACAACTTTTCTTAATAAAATAAATTAAGACATTACAGCTGAGCAGTACGCGAGTTTCACCAAACATGCTTTTATTCTTTCATCCATCCATTTTCTAACACGCCTATCCCTCGTGGGGTCGCCAGTCTATCACAGGCAATGCTACTCTTAGCTGTTTAATTTCTAGAAGACTGTTGTCTTGAAGCAAGGTCCTTGGTTCAAGTCCCGGCATGGATTCTTTCTGCATGCCCAAAGACATGACTGTCGGGTTAATTGGTCTCTCTAAATGTCTTGTGAGACAAAACAGGTTGTCCCTGTTTAAGCTCTTATTTTTGCAAAAATGAACCTTTTAATTTTTTTCAGGTAATATTTAAAATCTTTGGAGCATTTTATTCAGACTTGATGTGATAGACTGACACTACGTGGTACATAATTGTGTAATTATTTTCTGTTATTAGAGACAGTTTTTTTTTAATTCGATGCTTTTGCCAAGGTCAGTTCGTTTCTCTTATTCCCAGACTTTTAGAAAGTGTTTTATGCTTTTATTACATCAAAACTAAACTCTTGCAGTAATTTTTATTTTAGTATCAGGCTCTCTTTGTCTTTTACAGGTTTAGATTGCAGCAGCTAAACTCCACACCTTCTCACACCCAGCTTATTTTATCATTCATTTTGATATATTATTTTTGGTTTTTAAATGCAGAAATGGGTCAGTAAATTTCTACCAGCAGTTCTTTGAGGACCTTTTCGCACATGGGCTAAATGTAAACATGCAAAGAAATTCTTCATGTTATTTCAAAGAGACCATTCAGAAGTTTACATACGCTCATCATTGTCTGAATGCCATATTACATCTGAGCTTTTATTCCCCTATATTCTTTATACTGGGTCTATTTGTAATTGATACAAATTCAATACATTTTTAAAATTAAGAATTAAAAACAAATCTACACGAGTTTGACGTTTTCCCTGATTTATTGAATCAACACATGATCAAATGTATACATTACATGCATACACACACACATATATATATATATATATATATATATATATATATAGATAGATATACACACACACACACACATATATATATATATATATATATATATATATATATATATATATAGATAGATAGATAGATAGATAGATAGATATATATATATAGATATATATATATATATATATATATATATATAGATATACACACATATATATATATATATTAGCCATCCACTGCTAATAGAGTTAGCATTCTCAGCAGCAGTGGAAAGATGGTCGCAGGGTTGATTCCCTTCATCCAGATTAATTTCTCTTTATTGGTTGGGGTGTGCTTCCAAAATATCATTCTCCGATTCCATCCATGGAAATTTGAGCATTTCACATTCCTTTCAAATCCGTGCGTTAATTGGAAAATAAATAAATGCCTGTACTCCCCTTAATGTCATACTAATATGGGAGAGAAACATGAGTAATATTTCTATATAGCTCTATCTATCAATTTATTGATCAATAGTATTGAAGTTACTGCACCCTGTTGCAGTTAAACAGCTTTGTCCCAGCTATTTTCCCCTTAAGTTAATTCCACCTGTTTCATGATAGTTTCAATGAATGACGCTTCAAACAGAATACTATACTTTAACATATTTAATCTTAAAAAGCAGAGGGATGTTTACAGCTTCTGTACTGGACTCTCATACATAAAACAATGTGAAACGGGTAGAAATCCGGACACAAGAGTTCCCCACTCTTGGTTACATCAGCTTATATAGATCATCAAAGCCCTGCTCAGGATGAGCCAATTCTTCCCATGTTGCCTTTGGGAACACCTGTCACTGTTAGACTGAAAGGGTTAGGGTTATCCACGGGTCCATTCTGCCCTGAGATAACTGTCCATTTGTTTATGGATGCCACATCTGTGAAGTCCTTGGCATAAATGAGTTATCGGCTGTGTCCCTGTTAACTGCTTTCTGCAGCTCCAGCATCTGTGATTTCAGAATTCTTAACAGTCCCCCTGTTGATGTGCCCAAAAGGCACACCATAACAAAATAGTCCAAATGTCCATTAAACGTTTCACTGTACAGAAATGACAAGGAACAAAGGCAGTTCTAAATTAAATACACATGAGCCAATTTCAAAATGTCATGAAGCCACTTTTAACTTCAAGCCTCAAGGTGTTAACATGAACATGAAAAATAACCTAAAAAAAACTAAAAAACATATAACAATTGATCCTTAAAAACATGAAGAATTGATAAGTTTTAGACTTAAGATTTCGATACGGGTATTATGGTTACAGTTTCCTTCTGTAACATATATTTCTTCTCATTATTGGCCCTGGCCTCGACAAACCCACTTCATTTTAGCAACATTATGATACCATTAATCTAAGAATATGTTGCTGCGCTAGATGCACTAATGCTAGCTTGCGGAGTCTGACCTCCCTTTGTTTTTAATTTGGTCTTTGCTTGTGTAGTGAAGGACTGTTCAGAGCTGCTTTTATCATCCAGTATTTTTTAATCTACACATGAAGAGTTCAATTCCTGTTGCATGATTGTTTTTTTTAAACTCAATATATAGTATAATAGTTGATTGTATATTGAAAGTGTGTGTGTTTTGTGAGGAAAATATCTCAACAATCACATTAAATAATATTAAGATAGATGAAAAATAAATAATAATCTAATATTTTCTTGGAGGTGCTTTGACTTTTCCAAGGGGAGCTATAGCACCCCCTAGCGCTGCCAGTGCTCAGAGCATAATACTGCTATTTTTCATAATGTGTGTGGTGTTGTTTTGATGATGTGCCTTAACTTATCTTTATAAATTGTTGCCCAACAGTTGCTCAGGTCATAACATGTTCTCCCTCAACGTTTTTGGACACTTTACACAGGCCTTGTTTAAAGTGTTTACTTACCATAGGAATAAAAGTGTGCTGTTTGACGTGTAGAGGACCCAAAAAAAGGTAGCAGGAGGTGGGAAGCAGTCAGCAGAGTGTAAACATGGCTGTATTTTAATAAGAACAGAACTTAAAAACTCAGAGAGAAACATGGATAGCAAAAAAAAAAGACAACCTAGAACGTCCACACAGGCGATTACAACGAATAGGTGGCATTACCAAGAGGCCAAAAGCAAACAGAAGACTCGAGCAAAGTGAGAAAAAAAACAGGAGTATTATAAATGCATGAGATTATTATTTGAGTGCAGACAGATGAGACTGAATACCGGAAGGTAGAACAGCTATCACAGCAGACAAACTAAACTTAAAGTCCTATCAATCAGTGGTCCCCAACCCTGGTCCTCAGGGACCCTTGTCCTGCATGTTTTAGGTGTCTGACTTAAATTAATGGATGATTAAGCGACTTCTGCAGCACTTGGGCCCGTTCCCAATACTTGCACTTCCACCATTGTGTCCCTCAATTGTGCATTCCTACTGAGGGTACGACAGAGTACTGTTCCAATTCTCCAGAGTGGGCTTTTGCCCTGCCCCCTTAGCACCTTAGATCCACACTTGTCTGGATTTGTTAGAATTGTGGGAAATTATGTTACCCACAATTCATTGCTGCATGTGCCGTTTTGAGCAAAAAGGTGAAACGATGTCGAGAATACAAGTCATAAAACTACTGCAGTTTTACAAATTTTTAACAGGAAGGATTGCAAAAACACTGATGGCCCCGTCATTTTTGACGCTGCAGCATTAGGACCAGAGGAGATCATCTGAATCAGGTGAGCTGGAACAGAGACACGTCTAAAACATGCAGGGTTACTTGAGGATCAGGGTTGGTGAGCAGCCCTATAGATCATGAAAAAAAAAAGCTTCTGTCTTGCAACCCTACTCCTTAGTCTAGACACGTTGAGATTAAATGAGATTGTTCTGAGATGCTGGCTAAAACGTCTTAAAGCTCCCCCAGGGTTATTGTCGGTCTGTTGACAGCCTCTCTAATTAGTTTTTTCTAATGTTGCTGCACTCCCATATTCCCTCCACTTGGTGTGCCACGGTGTATATCTAAAGCTGTGGTACTTTATTTGTTCATCTTCTAGCTATGGCTTTGGCTAAAGGGTGACCTAAATATATATCTTTATGTTTTCACAGATAGCGGCAGCGGGTTGGCAATAAGCTTTACTTTAAACTTCCCATCAAAATCACAAAATGAAATTCTGCTTAGGGCATCATAGGATCTTTGGTCAGCATTGACTTTAATTAATGTCAATACAGTCAGCATGTTAGATTTTCATCATTAAGATCAATTTTCATTTGTTTTTCTTTAATTAATCTTTGCAATATAGGTTTAATTGTGTGAACACCTGATCTTGACTTTCTCTAACAAAGCTGGAAATGCTGTTTTTACAACTAACATCTCCCCAAGGGGGATGGGTTAAAAGCAGAGAACAAATTTCGTTGTAATGCATGTTTCAATGACAATAAAGATGATATTACTATTACTTTATTACTATATTACTGAACTAGATTTGTCTTTCCAAGTGTGGCATAGCAAAAAAGCTATGCCACACTTGGAAAGAAGGAAAACGATACAGCTCTAGCTGTGATTTAGTCATGCTATCTATCACTTAGGAAGATGCAAGCTACACTGTTTCTCATGAAGGCACTGATTATTTAAAGTTCAGTCTTGGTCACAAAGTTCACGCATAATATCCTCCTAAAGTCAGTTTCTATCCCGCTTACATTTTTTACAACATTCCACATGTTAATCTGTCTGTTTTTTCCTGTGAAAGTCTGCAAAATGTGGTCTGGTTGATAATTTTATTAGAAGGCCACACACACACATACACAAGTGTGATCCAAAGAACCGCTACGAAAACAATGAATCAGCATTCACAAACTGACCTTAACATAAAAAAATATATATACAAGAGGTCAATAAAAGTCCCTGTAGTATCAGCCATTGTTTTTACAATCAGAATCAGTCTTATGACATGTAATCCTGATACGTTTCTACCCTTAATATCCCTCTCTCAGCTTACAATGGCCAGGGGGCACTGCAGTATGCTGTGACTTCAATGCAATGTGTGACCTTTGGCTGTCTTCTGGAGCTCAAGTTGCAGTTTGTGTTCCTCCTTCAGAAAACGCTGGGCACTCTCCAGTCACACAGGCTCTAAAGACGCTAATGTTACCTCAAAAGCGAGTCACTGACTCCTACCTTTTCTGCTCTGCACAAAAATACCAAGTTTGTGCTTAAAGTTGTAATGAATCTACTTCTTCTGTGAAATAAAGAAAGAAAATACAGTCAGACAACAGGGGATGGGATCATGTTTAATTCCAGTATGTTGCAAAAACCTTCACCACTTCAAACATTTCGTTTTGTGCTTTAATCTTTTTGTGAGGTTCACGAAACAGGGTTATAAAGTTTGATGCTGTGCAACAACAACAAGGGTTTACTGGCAAGACTCAACAGGAATTCCCGTTTAAGAAAAGCAGTGAGGTGGTTTGCGTCATCACATGAATGATATAACTTTTAATTTTAATTTCTGCACATGTTTTCTCCCTACACTGACATACGTTACCATTTTGGGTTCACTAGTTAATAAGGCAAAAATAGATCTCATGCACTTCACAAACAAAAATCTGTTTCTACAGCGAGTCTCGAGGTTTTGTGCCACACTGAAGACAAACTCCACAACACATATGACAAGTGATTAACGTTGACCTCACAGCATGTTGGTTTGACATGGAAAAAACAACAAACTTCGGGGAGCCAAGAATATGTGGACCATTTTAAAACTCAACATTTTGGCAGCTGGTCATTACCATCTTGAGATTCTGGAGGCATGAGCGACCATATTTAGAAAAGACGGAGGAGTCTCGTTATCCCTCTTTTGAGTCACTGCCAGGTGTGAGCTTTGCCTGCATAAGCAATCTCAGTGCACTCTTCCTATAAGATTAAAAAGTGGAAATATTTTACACTTTTTGAACTATGACACCCAAAGGCTTCATGATGCTAACTCTGACATTTACTCAACCTTTAACAACTTTTCTGCTAGTCAAAATGTTGGTTAAGGAGTCAAACTAGCATCAGTTAGTGGCAAGGCATTGCCATTGGCAGGTTTTTCAGACCTATACTGGATAACGGTTGGGACCATTAGCTTTGCTAGCTAACGTTCTGAGCTGTAACGACGCGCATAAGGCAAGAAGCTTTAGTTATAATGGGCATCATTTACCTTAGGAGTTTGATCTTCGAACGATATCACAGCCAAGTTAACCGTGTTCCAGTAGTGAGTTGGAAAACAGCTAAAGTCTATTAGCTAAAACTATTAGCTAAACAACATTATAAACAAATAATCTTTGCAATTTGTACATTTAAAATATGTTGCAGCATGTTTATTAACAGACTAGCGTGTGTGAGATACAACGTCAGAAATGCAGGCAAAACGTGTTTTACAGCAGCCTCCATGTTTTTCTCTCCACCTGGCAGCCATATTAGACTCTTAGCTTTTGTGTGAAGGACGTCCAGCTGTCCAAGTTGGAGTTAGCAAATTTAAGGATCGTTATAGCTGATAATTACATTTTGGAACTTGGACATTTTGACTTTTGAGGTTAAATCGAACCCACTAACAGAAGGAGCACAATGTTGTCGGCTACTGCAAGCACTAGCTGTGCTGCGAAGCCATACCTTCTAGCAGACACTGACTTATTGTTCCCTAACTAGGACTATATTTTACAAATAAATATCCAGTAAAGAACAAATAAATCATGTGGCATTCACATGTTTGCAGGATTTCTCATCTTGGTCAGGGACCAGACTAAATATTATTAGCATTACAAAAAAAAGGCACCCCATTGCTTTTTGTGTACCTAAACTCTGCAGCAATAGGTTTAAAACTAGAAGTTGTACAGCTCTTTGTGTTTGGTTTATAGAAAAAACAAGTTTACAAATGCTAATAAACAGTCTTTTTGTCAAGCTTTTACAGTTTCTTTTTAATCCATGACAGCCATATTGGATTTTGATTTCTGAGTTCAACAGGATAACGCATGCTTATGGGAGGAGCTAGAAGTTGTTAGCTTATGCTAGCACTAGCTGTGCTATTGTAGCCCTACCTTGTTGCACACACACTGATTGGATTTACTATAGCTGGGAACGTAATTCAAACGCACAAAAAAAACATTAATGAGCACGGGAATTGAGACGGATTTGTTAATTGTCGCAGTCAATGACCAGGCTACAGAGTAACTAAAGCTAAAAGACAGAGTTAAATTTGTCAGCTTTTGCAAGCATTACCTATACTTCTTTTAACCAAGTTCTTGCACATATTGACAAATTTTACTCTACCTGGGGTCATAATTCACAAAACATTATTCATAGAGCAGGTAAATTCGAGATCATAGATCCTTGAGACACCATTAAAGAAGTTCCCTCATTGAGTTTCACATAAACTACCATGTTATTACAACTACAGAATTCGCCCTCTGCTAGCCTGAACAAAATGTCGGTTTTAGGGAGGCTGCACTTTAAAGAACACTTACCCCTAAAATGTCAAACACATGCTTTCATATATGGAAGCCATAAAGAATTAAAAAATTTTCTAGAATAATAGGGACATGTGGATCACTAGAATATCAGTTATCCAATTAACAAAGCCAATATAAATGTGTGACCCATTCGACCAGCACACAACCATAAATGGTGAACCAACTCAAATCCATCTTGTTGGGTCCCACAGCAGCGTCGTCAGTCACTTCCACGGGGATATTATTAAAGTGAGCTCTGCCTAAATAAACCTTGTTTTTAAGACCTAATATGATTTTTTTTTTACATTATTGTAAAGAGTTCAACAGTTAATCCGGAGACATAACGATAAAACCATTTTTAAAAGTTGTTTTAGAGTGAGTGGTCCCTACAAATCTAAGACGCTTTGAGGATACAGCCTTGTGATCTCCAGTGGTATTAGACTTTAAGGCACTCACTGGTCGTTTATCTAGTAAAGGAACAATACAGAACCCGACCCTTTGCTACATTTGATGATTGTAATAGAAAGTGCACTGTAACACTAACTGAACGACACCACATAGACTATCTTTACACAACAAGAAATATATACTTTATAGATCACCCACACAAAAACTTTAAAGAATTTACTTTGATTAAGGGACAATAATATTAATGAAGAAAATGTCATTTCCTGTTCATATTCTGCAACATAGTGTCTTATAAGGACATACACTACCTTGCAAAAGTATTCATTCCCCTTGAAGTTTTCCACTTTTGTTACATTACACCCACAAGCTTCAGTGTATTTTATGTTGATTTTATATATTTGATCAAACCAAAGCAGTTCAGAATTGTGAGGTCGAAGGGAAATTATACAGTTTTGGCCTTTTGCAAATAAAAATCTGACATGAATATGCCTGCCACGTCCAGGAGGGAATAATTTGTAGAATCCCCTTCTGGTGTGATTAGAGCTGGAGGTTTTATGGATCTATAAAACTTTGCAAATCTAGCTCAAACTAGCAGGAGGATGCTGCCACCGCCATGTGTCACTGTGGGGATTATTTGTTCAGGGCGATATGCAGCGGCCGTTTTACTTGACAAATAATGTTCTACAAGCCGACCATAAACCTCAACTGATCAGCCGAGCTTCGTCCACACGTTTGCTTTCCTCTACATGACTTGAGACAAACCTTAAAAAAGTTTTTTTTTGTGATAATCTTTAAGCAACGACTCTGTTCTGTTTCCAACTTTTTCAGACGCAGCTAATGTTTTCCTGTCAGCTTCCCTCACCTGAGCTGCGGATCTTTGCCATAAAAACACAAAACCCTGGACTGCTTCTCTGATTAATGCTCTCCTAGCTTGCCAGCATAAATGGACAGTCATGCCATTCATTCGCCTTACTCGCTACGTTTTATGATGCATTATACACAATGTGTGATGTTTAAAGCTTTGGGATGTTGTTTTATAATCTAACTCTGCTTTAAAGTTCTCCACAATTGTATCCCTGACCTCTGCTGTGCTCCTTGGTCTACGTAAACTCCTCTTCTCTAACAAACCTCCGATGCCTTCACAGAACCACTGGATTTACATTCATCTACTCACCAATGGACCATGTGTACTAATTAGGGAACTTCTGGGGGATGATTAACAGCCTTGTATTTTATTAAGGGGAATCAGAGTAAAGAGAGAGGAAAATAAATGCACGCCACACTTTTCAGATCTATTTTTGAAAAAATTTGAAGAGCAAGTACCCATTTAACTGTAACACACTACTTTGTGGTTGTCTGTCACATGAAACTCCAATGAAATACATGAGTTTATGCTGTAGTTGTAACGTAACATGTGAAAAAGTTCAACGGGGGTCAATACTTTTGCAAGGCTCTGTAAATTAGATTTTGCACGACATCAGAGGGAGATGTGTCTATTGTTAAACTCTTTGTGGTTGTTTTTTTTTTTGTTTGTTTTTTTGGAATCATTAAAAGGCACTTGACATGACAGGAGATCAGACTGAACCTCAGGAGCAAATTCACAAACCGTGCAAAACCAGAAGCAGCCCAATGAAGAAGAGGGCACTGGGGGCCTGCATCACTAGCGAGAGCGAAACAACTGCCGTCAGGAAGAAGACGCATGGCATCAGATTATTGCTGAAGTCATCCGCAAACATCATCTCGGAAACGTCTGACAACACGCTCGGTGCATTTTCTAACGAGGTGTGCAGAGAAATGCAGGCAGGCTCTTCTTTGTCATTCCAAGCTGAGAGAGATCGAGGCGCTACATCTTGGCTCACCTCGGTGATGTTCACTGAGGGACTTTCGGCGAGCTCTGGTGATAGTGGACCTTCATCCTCTGCTTCCACGGGTCCATGAGTCTCGCCTTCAGGTGGTCTGTCTGCATGATATGCCGCAGGTGTTGTGGAGACTTCAGAAAATCCTTCTCCGAGTTCATTCAGTCCCACTGCAGCTTCTCGCTCCAGGGCCTCGGTCACACTGGGACAGGAGACACACTCAGCAGCCATCCAACCCTCTCCCGCTGTTGACAGCAGACTCATCTTTGCTACAGGAGGACATAAGAGAGGAGCTTCTAAAGCAGGCTTTTCCACTCTCTCAGCCTGAGAGTCGTCTGATCTCCGCTCGGATTCGTGAGATGAAGGACTTGAGAGAGACAGCGCTGCAATGGGGAAACTGTGCCCAGAGTGCTCTGACGTGTGGTTCTCAGAATCCCAGCGGAGTAAATGTGACGGCTGAGGCTTATCTGGTTGGACGGATTCACCGGCATGCAGTGCAAAGGCCGAGTGAGCTGGAAGGTCGATTTCGGAAGACGCCGAAGGTAATTGTTGGTCTGGGAATATGGCGGGAGTGGACGGTGCGCCACCAGCAGATGGAGGCCCGTGTTCAGGTGTGGCAGAGGATGCAGACTTCTGAACCGCTTTCTGTTAAAGCAAACGGTAGGAAAACAATGAAAGCTCGTAGGAGACCGAAGAGAGAAGATGTGAGTTCAACATTTCTACAGCAAACCAAAAGAAAAGCATTTAAAACACACCAATGCTTTTCTCTAAAATGAACTTCATGCTGACATTGTAATGAAACGAAGACATAAAAGGTGCAGGTGAGAATAGGCGAGACGACTGAATACACTTCAGTTCTCCAATTCTAAAGAACTAATTGTAGCAACTCTGTTAAACTGTGTTAACATATTTTCACAAATATATAAGTTTAATGTTTTTATGTGTCCAGTTGTTGTTGTTTTTTTTTTAAAGAAACTGCAAAAAAATACAACCCCTAAAAATATTTTTATTATCACTGTTACTTACTGCCATATGAAAAAAGTTAGGGCTTTCTAATGTATCTAGACATTCCACAGTACTTTAAATAACACAGTTAAGTTATTAAAATAAATAAACACTCAAATAAAGAACTTTTAAAAAGTTTTCTGTTGCATTTTATAACAACATCCCACATTCATTCCTCTTATAATAACTAGAATTAAACACAGGCGTATCACATCAGATGTGCATGATGCGAACATTAATTACTCAACATTTTGAGTTGAAAACTTTAAATATTTACTTTGGTTTTTGCTCCTGACTGTTGAAGTGAAAGTGAACACCACGAGGAGCAGCTTATAAGGCCGACAAAAGGGTTCAGAGAGGACTCACAATAAATTGAAATCAGCTCCTTTGGATGGCCAGAAAATAGTCTCTAAGTGAAGGAATGTCTAAACAAGAAAAACTGGTTAATGCCTTTGTCTCCGCCAGACTGGACTATTGCAACGCACTTCTCATTGGGATCCCTAGAAAAAGTCTGCAGAGGCTTCAGTACATTCAAAACTCTGCAGCTAGGATCCTGATGAGAGCGCAGAAACATGAGCACATTACTCCATTAAATGTATTATTGTTATTATTATAAACAACTGCCATCACGCTCTGATCTGGCCATTCAAGCAGGTTCAGAATGACAGCAGGTTGTAAGATGAGAAAAGACGCCTCCAAAAAACCCTAAAATGTAATTAAAGCACCAAAACTATAGTTCTTGCTACTGTTGAGGTGAAATGCATGCCTGGGAAAGAGACTGGAGAAGTTTACCTTTCATTGTTCACTTTCTAAGAAAATCATGAAGGCCAGACTGAAGCTTACCGGAGAGAACATGGACAAAACCAGGACATGTGGAATAACGTCCTCTTGACAGATAAGTCTAAAATGTTATCATTTGGACACATAAGCACATGACATGTGTAGCGTAAGCCTTAGAAAACATAACATCATACCAACTGTGTAGCATTGAGGTGGAAGTGTCATGGTTTGGGGGTACTTTGCTTCATCACAGATCACCATGAGTTTTACAGTGTATTGCAGAACTGAGCCCTGCAATACGACAATAGCCCATAAATATAGCAGTAAATCCACCAAGGACTTGCTGAGAAAGAAGTCATGAAAAGTCCTGGGCCAAATCGAACTCCACATCCTCATTAGGATGCTTTGGGGCGACTTGAAATGGCCTGAACATGTGAAAATCTTCCAAACATCTCACACCAGAAAGTAGGGGAAAAGTTTCCTCAGATCAAAAGAACCCGGGTATTGACTCTCAGCAACTACCTGGGAATTTAAAAGCCCTCTGAAGTTTGCTATAATACAAACAGAGGGCTATAAAACTCTTTCTGTGACTGAAAATAAACTTTTATAGTGTTTAATGGGCAAGAATGCGGCTATATGAACGTCAGATACCTGGTCGGTCTTATCAAGAAGATTAAATGCGCATTCATGAATGTCACACAAACATATGAATGCAAACCAAAGAGTCACACAACAACGACAAGACGGGAAACAATGGCTCAATGAAAGAAAATTCAGTCATTTATTTACAAACTAATAGTTTTAAAAGCCTTTTGCTGGAGGAAAACAAGTGGATAAAGGAGCTTTGACCGCACTTGAAAACCCAGCAGCCGGCAAATGACCGTGGACGGATTTATGTCCATGTAGAGTTTATTGAACATAAGTCAACATTTTTGCCCACCTTACACCTTATACTATGTTTTTCCTCACAGTTCAAAAAGGCAGTAACACCTATTCCCCGCTCTCAAGTGACCACAACTTTAACATTACCATAGTAGTCAACTTAAAACCAAAGACTAAACTAAGAATAAAAAACCAAAGCACACAAAAAACAAACTTTTAAATTATCAACCCTCTTCAATCAGTCACATAACTTCCTGACCTTCCAGTCAGTTTGAATGAAAGCAGTGAGGACAAGAGACAGATGTGGAAAAAGGATCCAAGTCAGATCACCCCTTCTGCTAATTTGTAACCTCATTTTGTACCCAGGTGAGGTCATTTCTTCTACATCCTTTTGTTAGCCTTCCACAAACCATTTCCTACACATGTGCTCAACAACAAAACTGTTGTGTATTGGTTTGTTTTCTCCTTAATCATGGAGACAATTAGTCATAAAAATACTCAGATCATAAGTATAATTTTATCTAATTCATAATAATATAAAAAATTGCTATCACACCATATGTTCATTTATTTTAGTTCTCATCTGCGTTAGGCGAAGTTGACAGTTGTGAAGTATGACAGAATATGACCCCGATCAGATCATAATAACCCTGAGCGGCCTCTTGCTGATGCATATTATTTGTCATAACAAAAACTTTCCCTAGAGCACAAAAATAACTAGATAAAAAAATACTTTAAATCATCAGTTGTCAAGGCAGGCACTTGGGATTTGTAGCATGGAAACCCCAAAATAGGCTCCATGTCCTTGTTTTAAGTACCAGTCCACAAAGAGAGTTTAAAAATCAACCAAAACACTGATTTGCACATGGACGGGGAGTGCAAACACAGCAGAATATCTCAATTTTGCAAAATATCTGTGTTTGTGTGGACCTTTTGGACTGTGGCGTTGTTGTTTTTCCCTTTACAATTACATTAAGTGCAATGTTTTATTGATTTTTGTTCCTTTGCTATTTAAAGTATTTTAAATATGTTCATGTTATCCATTTTTGCACTAATTTATGTTTTTATGTCTACCAGATCTTTAAAAAAAAATACTATAAAAAGAATCCTGGGTGTTGGACAGGAACCTAAAACAAACCTGGACAGTGTCAGCCAACAAAGGTTAAAACTTAAAGTGTTACGTTTTTAAATAAAAAACATAAAACACATAGGTATGAAATATCTTTACAAGTCAGAAAAACAAACACTTTCAATTTCCGTTTTTAGTCCAATTTTTGAAAATTTGGGTTCTACAGACTTTAGTATGACTTGGGATCACTTTGTAATAATGACAAATGGCAAATTAATTAAACATTATCAGCATTTATTTTGGTGGAAAAAAAAATCTTCAGGGAGACCAAACTCTGGAGCATGACTAAATGCTAGTGAACAACTTTATGTGTCCACATTTCAAAACTAGCATTAAGTTTTGTTTATAGATACGTGGCTGTGTCAACTTTAGCCGCTACGCTCAGGTATAATGTAAAATCATGCATGTAAACATTGAAGTGAACGAGACAAAAGGGATGAGATAGCAAACTGCTGACGTGCAAACCATGAGTTTAAAATCAGATCAGTACTGTGTTATATTAATATTTGACAAGATGCCGTACTTTTTTTGTTGGTTTATTTCTGATAAAAATGACTTACTCTTTACTATGTCAGGTTTAAACTTTTTGATCTACAGTTCTAAGAAATGGGGAGATTTTTGCTTGTGGGTGTTATAATATTTAACGGTGTCCATATTTATCTTTCATCGGAGAAAGATAAAACTCAGAATCAAAGCAGACACATTACAAAGACCAGATACCCGCCAAGAACATGCATAACGATACGGACGCTAACAGAAAACAACAGTAGAAAAAAAAAATAAAGAGTGGACGTGCTGCAGTGGTGAGAAGTGAAACATTACCTAAGTTGTCGCTGAAGCTTCAATGAGCTGTGAACAATATAAACAACCAAGCCAGTGATGATAAGCTTTTTAAAGTCAGACAGAAATGTTTGTTACGTTTTATTAGATCCATGAACTTAACAAATGGAGAAAGCACTTTATCTGATTACCTGTTAAGTATGAATTTGGAATTAAAACTGCATGCAGACTAAGATCATTTCCTTCAAAAATGGCCCTCCTACTTAAAGGCCGTTTCTCACTCTCTTCACTTTGTCCTCACCTCGACGTCGATCTCGGGTTGTACGATGACCGGATACACAGCCGAAGGCCTGACTATTTCTGCTGGTGAAATCTCTGGTTCCTCTGTTGATTTTAAATAGAAGGAGCAAACTCAAAGATTAGTGTTGACTCTGGGCAGCGGAAAAAAGGCAATTATCTAATTTCTCAGCACAGATAACCAACTCTAAAAACATCCTCACAGATGGAAACATGGGAGAATAATACACAGTTTTACATCATCTGTTAGCATAAACTAGATATATCACTCACAATTCATGCAATTTGTTCAATTCCTAAGATGAAGGAGCAAAGCAGCACCTGCAATATGTGTGCATAGTTTTTCAGTACCTTCTCCTTCCTCCTGATCGTCCCCTGAAAACACGTCATCATCCGAGCTGCAAGAAAAGAAAGCAACCTGTGTTTTATACGGTTGAACAGTCTTTAAACATCTTAAGTCATGGTAAAAGTAAAGTATACCCCTTATATCCTGTTATTAGATATATATATATATATATACTTGAAGTAAAACAGACAAAAAATCCTATATAAGTGCAAAATATAGTACACCCTAAACATTTAGAGAGGGTTTGACTGGCCACAAAATCCAGTCATATATATTTTGTTTTGTAAATCAGAATGTGTATTTGTGAATAAATTTCTCCACATTGTAAAATGTCAGAGAATGTTATCTTTCGTTTATCCATAGATAGAAATTTATATTTGTATAAAAAGATTTATGTTTGTATAAAATAATTACACAAGTTACACTTTTGCTAAGGTCTGATTACAGATACAAACCAAACATCTACGTGTGAAACTCAGCTTTGAGTTTCAACTAATTTTGACCACAATTTTCTTCCTTTTAGCTGATTGGTCAACAGCACGTCAATCACTAGTTTAACAATCCAATCAGAAAACAGATGGGTTTAGTTGTCGGGGTTACACTCTAGGAAGCATAGCCTGGACAGCAGTGCATGTTAAAGGTGGAGAACAGTGCTCTGATTAAAAATATGTTTTTCATAAAGTATATAATTGTAGAACGCCCCCCCCCCACTAAATAAAAAAGTTATGTCCACTTGTCACACAGTTGGCCTTTAGCGGTTGGAGTACATGGGGTGTGGAAGGAGAGATGCAGAGGCAGAAAATGGCAAGGTCCACAATTTTTAATTAATAATTAATTATTATTATTATTATTATTATACAATGCCTCTTTAGAAACCGCAAGTGCAATGGACATTTTTAGTGCAATGGACGTTTGTAGTGCAATGTGTCTTCTCCACCAGCCAAGCAGCAAGTGATGAAACAGGCGCCTTAAATACTGTCTCACTAACTGGCTAAAACCATTAAAACTCTCCCAGGGGTGTACACATTAAGATGAGTACATAAAACTATCTAAAACCCTCCATAAACCATCAAAGCCCCAAGCTATATACATAAAATCCTAAACCAAGCACCAAAGATAAATAGAAACCCCATAAACCACTAAAAGCTCAACTTGGTTCCCTATGCCTTTCCCTGCCTTGGTCCAGCCCGGAACCTTCTTAGGGCACTTGTTTCTGCCCAGGCTTCTTTTAGGTAACGGACCTAGAGACAAGTACAAGGTAAGTACCACACAAAACATATTTCACTAAAACACTTTAAGAGGCAACAAAATGCAAACACTAAGGACAAGATGGCAATATTGCACAAATATTGACTTTGTTGGTACTCTAATTTCTGTCATCCTTCTTCTCCAGGGCCCAAACACTCTAGTAAAGTGCTGCAGTGCCACTGGATCTAAAAGCCAGGAAAAAGGAAAGAATTAATGAACACTAATACAATCAACTATGTGCAATCATTTCTGAAATGTGCAAATATGCTTTCTTAAAGTGCTAAATATGCAAGTTAACGTGATCAAGTGAAAAGTTAAGTGTTCATTCTCAGATGTAACAAACAGCTGTTTGTTACACCACTTGGAGCAGTAGAAGTGCTTGCGCCATCCTCCATCTTTAACATGCAATACTCTTCCAGTAGTGCTTATTATTTTGCAAGTCATATTGTTATTGCAACATTTAATGAAGTTATGGCATATGGCAACCTTTTCTAATTTTGTGTATCCCTGCAGCTGGATTTTTGATTGAAGCCTTGTTGAATTTTAATGTTGTATATGAATGAGCTTAGATGCGTAGGCATCTGCAACCTTAAATGTGCTTGAATCTAAGCTGCCAGCGGTATTGATTTACACGTGTCATAAATTAATCTGATTGGATGAAATATGACACCAAAAGGACTGGTTCGCCACAAATGCAGAGAACTGCGTCCAAAGGAAAATCTTTAATTAACCAATTAGAAATCAGCATGAAGTCACATGGAAGCCAAAGGGTTACATAGACACTGATGTGTCCTGCGCCCCTTGGCTTTGAAAACTTTAAATTAGGAGGCCAACACAAAATAATTGACCCCTACTGACAGGCCGCCACTGGTAGTAACCTTTAACCCTGCCTGCAAGCTGAATTGTGGTATTTGTGTGTTCATAAACACACAAGAATCCATTTTGTCCCGCTGCTGTCTCAGTCGGAACCAAAAAAAAAAGGTTTGAGCCAATCACGTTGCAGTATTATGGTTTAAGGCGGGACATACCAGCTGTGATGAAAGCAGGAGCTGCCGAGCCCACAGTCGGGCCAAAATACACATGGCAGCGCAGGACACATGCGTCGCTGCTGCTATCACATCTGTTTTGTAAGAATCCACGAACAACAATAAGAAGCAACAAGTTTACCAGCGTAAATTTCTTGTGGTTTCTCATGCCGTCTGCTGCTTACATTTTAATTTGATAACATAATTGGCTAAAACCAACCTTTGGTAGGCGGGCACTAAGTGTCGCTTCGCCAAGTCAGCTCAGAAAGTTCTGCTGAATCACGTAGAGCGCTACACATTATCAATGTGACTGACTAAAAGGAATTTCTCCCTTTCATCGAGCTAGCGTTTAGTCTTGGTAATTCTAACCGATTTCAAACAGGACAAGTTTAATCTGATTCAAAGTCAGACAGTGGAAAAATGCTATGTGTCTTTTTTGAACTATGTATGTAAATATCGGGTTTCAGCTGCATGTTGTGCCGGAGCAATCACTCAGACCACATTCATTTTGACAGAGGAATAAAAAAAAAAAAGAAGCCTGTTAAGAGCTGCGGTTGAAAATGTGCCTTCACACAGAGCATTTGAGGGAATTGCTCTCCATTCATGGCTACGGCAGACTCCAACTACTTTAAATCGTTGGCTGTCAAAGGGGATATAAAATGACCCCTTGGCAGGTAAAAATTGACACGTAGTTGCAACGAAGCGTCCTGAGATGGACGGCTCCATTTTGTACCACAAATACCGGGGTATAAAATAGTAAAAGCTGCAAAGGTAAAACATGGCCAAGGGCTGAAATGACTTGTTTCTATTATGTTTTTACATAGGGGGAAATGATTTGTGATATATTCACCCGCCCATCACAGGATGTTTTACATGTCTACTCTAGACCCAGGTAAAAGTGTAAACTGAGATGTGGAACAGGGGGTTGGGTGTTAAATAATGGATTTTCTAACCATGCCGTTATAAGTTTTGCATCGTAAGGTACAGAGAGTTAAAAAAAAAAAAGTACAATCTGAATCTCTGGGTAAAAGCTGGCTACATAGAGAGGTTGTTGTTTGCACCATTGCCCTGCAGCAAGAGGGCCCTGGGTTCCAGTGCCCAGTCTGTGGGATTCCTGCATGAAGTTTTCATGTTCTCTATAATTTAGGAGAACGAGATTATTAAAAACTTAAAAAAATAATATCATATGATTTCAGGTGACCTATCTGCTGCTTCGCACCTTATTCAAAAACAAGCAGGGTGTTTGTTTTTTTTAAGCCAAAGGTCCCGGCAGTGATTTTTGTCATTAGATTATTTGTGAAAGTAGATATGTAGGTGGAAAATTACAGAGTGAAATGTTGTTAACCACGGCTGAGTGTAAAGGTCAAATAAAAAGCTGTGCTGCGGAGCTAAACTGTGCATACGAGGAGCAGCAGTCGCTAGCTGAGCTAAATAAAAGCTAATGCTATGAAACAGGAATGTCCCCTGCGCATCTTTCGAAAGAGGGGGCCAAGCGTGCCAAAACCTCAAGATGTGTGACAAGCATGTGACAAGAGCTCCAGATGCTGTTCACACTCCTTGCGTTTTATTACACCTTCTGCCTTGTATGATTTAAGAATATGACCTCAGATCTCACACAGGTTCTTGTACTCTGCAGATCTGGAGATTGTGAAATTAATTCAAGACTAAATAAATACAGAATCAAACTTATTATTCATGATGTCTGGCTTCTAAGATAATAGGATTTGAATTTTACAGGTTCGGAATCTAAACGTTGCGTTACAGGAACTGAGTCTCCAAGATGCATGCCTGGTCCATCCCTTGACCCTTGAGCCTGACATTGCTGGAGAAAATAGTTTGTTGCTGCCATGAGGGCAGGTGTGTGTGAAATTGATTTATATCACGACTGACTCTGACATTTAAAGTGTGATTTAGATGTTTGATCTGTTGCTCGTGCGGAACAAAAATCAGACTACTTCAGTAATTTAGGATTACCAGAATATTTTAGCGGATTTCTTTAATTATACAGTCATCAACTGGACAAAGCGTCGGGCCTATGCCTGTCTCCCAGCAGCTGCAGCAGTGAAAGATCTACATCACCACTATTGGTTTATAAAGTGTTTGATCCTTTTTATATGACATGGCTCGGGGGACCTTTACCACAGCAAGATTTATTAAGTTCTTTCATGTTGATGCTATCAGAACTAAAAAGGATTATTTGGCTTTAATGGACAGCAGAAGGAAGGAAAGCGATCTGTGCGGCGGCCTCTTAATTACATGTGGGACGAGGCTCGTCTGCTCCTTCGAAATCACTCCAGTGATAGAAAAGGTCAGAGTTCAGTTTTAGAGCGAGGGGAAACGCCAGGACTGAAAACGACACCTGCCCTTTTCCTATTTTGATCGCGTCACACACCACAGGGCCTACTGGCATTAAGCGGAGGGTGTAAGCTTTCTAAACATTTATTTCTGGGCAAGCGGAAAAACAGGAACAGAAATACTTTTTTCTCCTATTTATATATATATATATATATATATATATATATATATATATATATATATATATATATATATATATATATATATATATATATATATATATATATATATATATATATACACAAGAACTATGTACCTTGAACACCTTTCATGCAGTGTGATAACAATTTGGATTTACTTGGA
The DNA here is from genome assembly GCF_011125445.2 of Fundulus heteroclitus. Lineage (NCBI taxonomy): Eukaryota > Metazoa > Chordata > Actinopteri > Cyprinodontiformes > Fundulidae > Fundulus > Fundulus heteroclitus. The sequence continues at coordinate 30,975,179 of NC_046361.1, read as the reverse complement.
GGTTCCTCCATGACAGAACACCAGTTCCAGGGAGAACCACTGAATGAGGTGACTGCTCGTTTTAGCCAGAAAGGATCAAAGGGTATTAGTAAGCAGATACTGCTCTGTCGTTCCTGCCCCTGTGGTGCAGGGATCACTCTATCCGAGAACTAATATGGAACTTTTTTACTTCAATTTGGAAGGGGTATATATGAGATACCCAGAGTACTGCATACTTATGAAGCTAAAAAAAATTACAAGATGTTTTCTAAGAATCTGAGTTATCCTTTCTATGGTATATGGTACTATAGCGAAAGGATTCCTGGATCAATGTGTGCTTCTGTGCTTTTTGTGTCTCTGCTCTGTCTTCTCTAACCCCCAGTCGGTTGAGACAGATGACCGTTCACATTGAGCCTGGTTCTGGTTCTGCTGGAGGTTCTCCTGCCTGTTAAAGGGGAGTTTTTCTCTCCACTGTCGCTTCATGCATGCTCATTATGAGGGATTGTTGCAAAGCCATCAACAATGCAGACGACTGTCTACTGTGGCTCTACGCTCTTTCAGGAGGAGTGAATGCTGCTTTTCAAGACTTGATGCAATCTGCTGGATTTCCTTAGACAGGAAAGGTTTTGACCAACATGGAGGATTTGATTGAGTTTGACAATTGTAAAGTGCCTTGAGATGACATGTGTTGTGAATTGGTGCTATATAAATTGAATAGCGGTGACAGACTAGCGACCTGTGCAGGGTGTACCCTGCCTCTCGCCCGTTGAATGCTGGAGATTGGCACCGGCACCCCTCGCGACCCCAACAGGGATAAGCGTGAAAGGAAAATGGATGGATGGATGAATTGAATAGCATGCATTCATATTCAGCAACCAACCACCGAACCCCACAATCTGATACTCTTGAATAAAATCCAATGGAAATATCTTTCTTCACAGAACACTGGTAAATAGAATTCAGCAGTCTGTAATTTGTTCTTATTATAGATACAGCTGTTCTGTGAAAGCCTCGGAGGTTTGTTAGAAACAACCTGACAGCAGACGGATGAGGTATAAAGCTGCGGGGAAGTGGGGTTTGGTTATAAATCCATACCCCAAGCTTTGGACATCTCATCTAAAACAGAAAGACACTGCTGCAAAACTACTAAAGCATGGCCATTCACCTGAACTGACAGGTGACAATAACCAGAGAAGTAGCCAACGAGACCCACAGCCACTCTGGATGACCTGCAAAGATCCACAGCTCAGGTGGGAGAATTTGTCCACAGGACACAAACTTCACAAAACTCCACACAGAGAGTGTTGGTGATGACAGAATCATGCTGTTCTTCAGCAGGGGGGAGAGAAACGACATAGCTAAATACAGGCGCTACCACACATCAGGCTGGGACGCAGGTTTACGGCTCTAAACCTACAGCTAGTGCTACAACGAAATAACATACTGCTGCATAATCCTGTGACTGAATGGCCTAGTCAAAGCCCAGACCAAAATCAGCTTGAGAATCAGGGGCGGGAGTTGCTGACAGATGCTTTTCAGCCTATTAAACAGAGTTTGAGCTATTTTACAAAGAACAATGAGAAAATATAGATTTATACCTCGAGATGCGCAAAGCTGGCAGAGACGGTCTGGAGCTGTAATTTGTGAAGTCTTTTTATTAGTAAAACAAAAAAATTTGAAAACCATGTTTAATTTTCCTTCAACTTACTTCACAAATTACTTCATGCAACACTTTATGTTGATCTATCACATAAAATCCTCAATTAAATTAACTGAAACGTTTGTTTGTTTTTGGTGCGATGCGGAAAAAGGTGACAGGGTATGAATACCTTCGCGTCGTATTCCTTTTGTCTCATATCAGCCCACTGGACCTGTAAGCACCAATGATTAACAGAACCGACGGCTTACAAGGTTATTTTAAGTTTAACCAACAGTGAACCCTGAGCTGATCAATTGGTGGATGCCTGAAGGAGAAGGGGCCCAAGGCATAAAGGAACTTAACTCCTCGGAGCCCCCAAATCACAATCCCTGCATTTTAACACAGACCATAACTGTATAATTACCTGTTTATTGTGAATTAGAATGGCATTAAGTTTGAATTTATGTTTTTCAGCAGATGGGCTAAAATATTTTAAATTGTCTAAAGTTTTAAATCGATATTAGTATGTTTGTATTGTAAAAAGTGAATAGAATAACCTTCATGGTTTGATTGTATGAGCTAACAATCTGGTGCCACATGTTTCTCTGTGTTTGAGCTCTGTTTTTTCTCACATCTGGGCAAATATCGAGCTGTCTGTGAGCACAGACGGCATTTAGGGGTCCCTCCGGCCAACATAAAGCGGCTACCTGTAGGCTCTGGGGGTCTTCAGGATGCTTCTTTTTTGTGCCACATCAGTGCTGGGCTGACCCGGGTCGTCTTCATAGGACAAAAGCAGCGTCACGGCGTAATTCATGGAGGAGTTATTGGCCCAGTAATCGCCATCGGACGTCTCATAGCGCACGACAAACTCAATGCGTGAGCCGTGCGTGGTGTAAGGTGGCGCAAAAGACAGCTTGAAGGAGAACCGATCCGTGTCCCCGTCGTTGGATCCGAGCACATACTCTGCCGGGTGGTCAAAGTAAGTGGCCCAGCTGTCCATGGTGGATCTGATGTACACCGCTTTGTGGAAGGAGATGTTCAGCACACGGATTACTCCGCTGAACGCCAGCGGCTCGTCCTCCACCGGGGATATCTGCTCGACTTCCACCTTGTGGGAGCGCACAGCCTGCAGCAGCGCGCCGCTCCCCGGAGCGTGGAACTCCGGGTTCACTCTGTAGGTCGGCTCCCGCTCGGCTTTGCGGTATTTCGCCTCCTCCTCCTCCCACTTCGCGCTGTCCTCCTCGTCCGAGTCGAAGGCTGCGAATTCGCGCACGTCCACCAGATCTCCACCTGTTGTGTCGGCGAACGACACCCTCTTCCCCGCGGAGAGCGCCTGGTGGATGCGCATGTACTCGGCCGTCTCGTCGAAGATGGACGAGCCCCGCTTCCTGGGCACCGGGGAACACCTGGGGATGAGCCGGACATCCTCGGTGTCGTCGTCCTCGTCGTCCTCTTCGTCGCCGTTTTCCTCGTTGGCGTCCGTGCATGCGCGACCCTCCATCTCTCCGGCGGACTTGCTGGATTTAATCGTGGTGAACAGGCCCTCTTGGCTTGGTATGGTTAAGAAAGACATGTCTGCAGAAGAGTGCATGTGGCGTCTTCAAAATAAAGACTTGTGAATACGCATGGTTTGCGGCGCGGCGCGGCGCTCTGTGTGGATCCAGCGCTGTCCCTGCGTTACGCACAGGGGAAGAGGCTCCTCTGTCCTGTCAACGTGTGGCGTTAGATGTCACCCTTGGAAAACCTGGCTTTCCCCACCAGGCCTTGTGACATACTACCCCCCCTGGTTGAGATGGCTTTATGCCGCACTGCTTGGCAGCTCTTCTGAAAGCAGCAGCCTCTAATATTAGTGCTGGTCCTTTTGGCGTGACCTAAATCGTTTTTTTTAAACTGGTATAATCCTACTGCGCCCCCTGCTTCTGCTACGTACGGGCAGGCTGGACGCCCTCTACTGGAGACAGTGGGTATATAAAACACATAAAAAAAACACAAACTCATTGGTGCATTCTTTGAATGAACTGGTGAATAAATAAAATAAGATAAAATAAAATAACATAAAAAACGAAGAGATAAATGAAATCCTTTATTTGTTTCGAACATTTGCAGATATTAAAAAATGGTGTGAATAATTAATCAATTATTAAAGCTCCCACTTACATTAGTCATACTGATGACGTATGCGCAGTTTCATCATAAAATTCATTTTATTAACAAAAATCGCCTTTCTCCACTGATGCATTTAAAAAAAACAAACATGTTATGACATGGATTTAATATTACAGGATGGATTGGATCTGTTCGTCTTGCAAAGTTACTGAGATGAATGTGGCGCTATTTTAAAAAAAAAAAACGTCGAACCGGATTTAAATGTATTGTTCAGCTTCAACTTAAACAATCCATTCATTTTATGCTAAATATGCGTTTGACCTCAATTCTGTGTCAATATTATTGTGTGCTGACGATATAAAGTGAATTTCTATATTTGGACGTTCTGTCCTTTATTGCGCAGTTGGCTCCGCCTGCGACAGAACGTCACGTGCGCCTATCCACGAAGGCGATTGGCTGAGCCGTTTTAGCGCGTCGTCACGCAGCCAATCGGAGGATTGTTTTTCTCTGGCGTCGTTTCGCGGGTAGCAAGCTAACGGATAATGCAAACGCCAAACTTATCTCGAGAACGCGGTTAGTTTTCTTTTTTTAAAAGGCTGCGCTGCGTTGGCGGGTTTGAATGATCAGATAAAGAATCTCCTCCTGCGAATATATTCGCTGCGATGCTGCGCTGTCGTCGGGGCGAGGATTCAGTAATCGGGTAACGTATGCTAACTAAGCTAGCTGCAGCTTGCTGGGTTTAACGCGCCAGGGCCGCGGGGTAATTACGAGGGTTGCTTCCCGATCTGTCGTAGCCGAGAATGTAGCTTAAACTACCGCATACATTTTAACGTCGCACTACTCGTAGAAGCCTTCGCGCCGACTGTGTTGTCGACTGCGCTTATTCTTTAAAAGCCTGCGGGCCTCAAAACCCTGTTAGCTCGTTCGCTAGCCTGCTAACATGAGTGAAGCGACGGACCGCGCACAGTCCGTTCATCCCGGATCGAGGAAACGGACCTTGTCGCCGGACCGGGACGAAGGCGGCGCGACCCCCCGAAAGTCCTCTAAAGTGAGCGACGGCGCAGACGCGACTGGACCGACTTCAAAAAGTGTCGCAGACAGTCGAGGCGAAACTCCGGGAGAGTCGCACGACGGCGTTCCCGGAGGAAGCGCTCCGCAGCAGCAGAAGGAGGAGGAGAAGCGGGCTGCAGATCGTACGGACGGCGCCAGCCCGCAGCCTGTCAACAGCTCCAGTCCCGACAAGCCGCGGTCCTCAGAGGCGTCTGCAGCCGCCGCTCCGAAGGACGAGGCGCCGAAAACAGCCGAGCCAGAGCGGCGACCGTCAGCCCCCGTGGAGCAGTCTGACTCCGCGGCCATAGCGGCCGCCGAAGCCCTCGCCAGCCTCACGGGAGGAGACGGAGAGGAAAGCCAAGAGACTCCGTGTTCGTCCGCGAAAGTCAGACAAACCAAACACGGAAGTAAAAACAAACAGCGGCCGGGCCAGCAGCCCGCAAAGGCCGGCTCCAAGACGCAGGCGGCGGCGGACAGCTCCACGTCCTCGGCGCACGGCCCCGAGAAAGGAGACCAGGAGGACGCCGCGGAAGCGGAGGAAGGGGACGAGTCCGTGTCTGGGTCCTCCTCCACGCCCAGCTCCTCTTTCCCATCCGACAACGAGGACAATGACGACGGGGAGTGTGCAATTGTGTCGGTGAAGATGGCCCCAGAGGTGAGGCAGTCTCTTGCCCTGCTGGCGCAAGTGCAGATAAGACTAGAAGCTCTGGATAAGAAGAGCGCCAGGCTCCATCAGCGGCTGGAGCTGAAGGTGAATCGCCAGAGGCGGCCACATCTGGATCAGAGAAGCTCCATCACGAAGACCATCCCCGGGTTTTGGGTGACGGCTGTATCCTTAAAGGGAAACCTGTCCTGTGTGTTCTATTGTGCGTTTTGAATGGACGAATCTTTGTTGTTGTTTTTAATCTTAACGTCAACACCTAAGCTGCTGAACCATCCTCACCTCTCAGCTCACATAGATGAGACTGATGAAGACGCTCTTAGCTACATGACTGACCTTGAAGTAGGTTTCATTTGTCTTTATAAACTTTTTTTTTTACAAATCTGTTGATTTAGAGCTTTAGGAAATGCAAAGCAGATAGATTTACTTTCTATTTCTTCTTGTTATTCTCAGGTGGAGACTTTCAAAAATACCAAACTTGGCTACAGAATTCGCTTCCACTTCCGACGGAACCCATATTTCCAGAACAACGTCATTATGAAGGAATTGCACCTTGGCGTAGGAGGTAATTGCTATTCGATTGTAAACGGTAACAAAGGTTAACTATTTCAATAGACTTTTTTTTTTAAATGCACTCGGAAAGACTATTACACAAAGTCATAAATACATACATAAAGACCAATTGTGATTTAAAGGAGCAATAAGTGAAATTTCACCACCAGGTTTCCCTGTGGCTCCCCTTTACTTTGGGCATCTGGGGGTTTGGGTCCCCTGGCCGGGAGAATAAAATCTGTTGGGCTCTTTCTGGCATTAAACAACAATTCTTATTGCCACATTGTCAGACAGGACACTATTTAAAAAAAAAAAAAAAAGAGAGAGAGAGAGAAATTTCACTTACTGTTCCTTTAAGAGTACACCTTTAGAAGTCACTCGTAACACTTTATGATTTTTCTTAATTGTTTTTGGTCTGGATGTGATTGTTCCACTCTTTAACCGCGTTTTGACTCAAACCTAAGGTCTGTCTGGCTGGTGTGGTCCGTGTCTATTTTCTAATCCTCGCTGCTGGTTTTTACAGAATCACCCATGTCGTTCTCCAACTCCATACTGTGGCATCGTGGACACAATCTGACGGCCAACAGCGAGCCCAGGAAGTCGTGCCGCGGCGTTTACGAGACCTTCTTCAGCTGGTTCAGTGACCACAGCAGCCCAGCGCAGGACGATGTAGCACAGGTGCGGCTCGCTGCTTTCTCCGGGTGTTTTCCTCCTTTTTATTTCAGCAAACACAGCCCTCTGCATCGGCCCCGTTGCGTACTTGGTGTTAAGGTGATCTGGGCCTAGGCTCAGTACTTCACTGCTGTGGTTATTGGCCGAGAGGCGGGGGTACACCTTTGAGAGTCCATCGCAGGGCAAATCAGAGACACACCAGATCATGTTTTTGGAGTGACAGTAAATAAATAAAAATAGGTCGCTAAGCAACTGCATAAAATGGCCAGGGCTGCACTTAAAATATGTGTTTTGAATTAGTAAATTGTCGATCAATATGATTTCTATTTTATCAATATATACTTTATAATATATACTTTTTTTTACTTCATCATCCATGCTTATAATCATAGCTGTTAATCAGCGATAAAGTTGTTATTTGTCAACCTTGGTTAGCTACCTCAAACGAAGTTAGTCACCTATAATGGGATAAATAAAACACATTTAAACATGTAAATCTGCATCTGTTTTTATGTGCATAATCGAAACAGGACATTTACATTCTCTATATAAATACAGAGAGCCAGAGTAAGACCCAGAACTCACAGAAGTGTGTGTGTGTGTGTGTGTGTGTCTGGGTTTTTCTCCTGAACCTGTTGCCACCGTGACCTCATCTCAGATAAGCAGAACACAAGGAATGGATGCATTAAAAAGAAGCATAAATTAAAAAAAAATTCTTCACAAACTATTAAATCAGACGCAGCGTTTCCTGTTATAGGTCAGTTTGGACTACCTTCATTATTTCTAGCTCCTAAATAAAAAAAGTGAATTTATTTTCTTCCTTTAAGTTCAGTTTGCTTATACCTTTAAACATTTTGGGAAAGCCTAGATGATCATGTAATGGCTTTTTAAGCATCTGTTAGGTTAAATTGAAACATTTGAGTTCATTGGCGGTACATAATGCATCGTTTCATACACCTTGCCTCCCTCTATGACGTCACGGTAAAATCAAACCCTTTTGGTAAAACCTCCAACTGAAGATAAAACGTTTATCTGTTTAAACTAGTATAGAAATTTTCAGCCATCATACCGAACTTTAGCGAAACACGTCCTCTATCTGTGTGTGCTGAAAGGCCACTCGGCGAGGAAGAAGCCATAGCTCCAAAAGCCACTGTCCTGCTGCTTTTACAAATACTGGAAGTACATGTAAACTTCTGAATTCATAAAAGGTGGGAAAATTCTCAGTCTTTTTATCATTACAGGAAATACTCTGGAGGTACAGAGCAAACACCAGCTGGACCTCGTGTAAAGGGAGGTCGTGAAATAGACCGTTTTTTTTTTTTAGGTTTTTTTTATTGTTTAAGCTCTGTCCTGCTGATTTGCATAAACCTGGTTCAGAAGAATCTAGATTATGAGATGTCTGGAAAGGTTGAACTGAAATTATCAGTACTGGCTCATATAAGTTGCCATCTACATTAGAGAGAGAGAGAGAGAAAACAATCAAGTTTAATTAAAACAGGTAATATAGCCATACTAGGTCATTTCCGAGTGGCGCTCCCCTTACAGGACCTTTGGAAAACAGCATTGTCGTAGATACTCACCGCCTCACAGCTACAGCACACAGTGTCACTCTCAAAGCAGCTAGAGACTCGGTTCACTGAGCCCAGTGTAACGCAGCGTGGGTGGGTCTATTTATTGCTCTTGTTTATTTAGGAGAGGGAGGAGAACAGGGAGGAGGTGAGGGAGATGGATGCGGACGGCCAGAGTCACCGGCTCGCTGTCGGTAGGGCAGTGGGAGTGGTGTCTATTTATAGCTTCTGAACTAGTTGCTTATTTGTTGCCCAAATACGAGACTTCACAATCAAAAACAAGCCCAATAAACCACAACCCACGACTCACAAAATTAACAAGAGACTTAAAAAAGTGAACACAAGGCAGACGTTGCTTATAATAAGCAGACTTTGTAACACTGTTATTGGTGCCGATGGCCTTACGTAGAGCTGCCGTGATGCTGTCCGTCTTACCGCGAGAACGGGAACAGAGCCACAAGACCTCCGGGTCGGATCACAGAAAGTCGCTGGTGTGGATTTTTTTTTTTTTTTTTTTTTTTTTTTTTTTTTTTTGCCAGAAACACCAGGGGGAGATGACGGACCCCTCAACACTTAGATTACCATCACAGTGGCTTAGGAGAGGATATATTGATGTAAAAATGTTACTTAGTGGGGCTTTAAGCGAGAATCCGAAGACGAGCAAAGATTACAGACCCCCAACATCTGCATGTCTGCTCGTGCTTTAATCTGCGTGGTTAATTACCTTCTCTAGGCTCAAACTGACATAATCCGTACTTTATACCTGGGAGCTGGCAGGTAAACGGCGAAAAGTCTGACTCTGGCAGACATTTCTGCTTTCCTGGCTGTTTTTTGGGGATTAAACGCAGCAGACGTGATGCGTTAAATTGTCTTCCAGCGTTTAATTACATATCATTGGGAATGTTTCCAAGTACAACATTTGAGGGAGGCCCCGTCTCCACCCGACACTGAAACGTGCACCGTCTGGGATTATGTGAGTCTCCGTCTCTGGTATTTTACTTGCTGTATTCATGTGTTTTTTTTTTTTGTGTCGCCGTTTAGATACTCAAGGATGACCTCTACAGAGATCCGCTGAGATACTACCTCACTCCCCTCTGGGAACCGAGGGAGAACGGCAGGTAAAGCAGACAGATCCTCCTGTGGTAGTATGCACCGGATTATCCGCTGTCAGGGGACAAAAGCTGTTTACGCAAATAAAAAAAAATAAAAAATACTCCATCGCCGTGTCTTTTTAAGTTGTGCGTTTGTCGGCGTTTCTCCAGCAGCGCCACTGAGGCCAGAGCGGCTGGGAACGGAAACGGAGACGACTGTGTGGTGATTTCTGATTCCGACGACGAGCCGGGCGAGGACGCTGGCGACGCTGAGCAAGGCCACAGCAAGGAGGAGGAGATGGGGGAGGAAGAAGGCGGAGAAGAAGAAGGAGAAGAGGAGGAGGAGGAGGAAGAAGAGGACGACGATGGCGGCACGCGAGCGAATCCAGGTCGGTGCAAATGATGATGTCATCGTTTAATTTGTTCATACATTCATGACCCAGGCTGTACGAGGGCTTTCGCCAAGGCTAAAAAAAAAAGTTTTTAAAAAACAGTGATTTGGAAGTAATAATTACCTCTACAAAAGGATTTATTAATTTTAATACATTGGCTGACTCCACACTGACGTATTTTTCGGACTATAACGTGTGTCTTTGTCCACATATAAGACGCACCGGATTATAAGGCGCATTATATATTCTTCTATTATATATTCTTCTTCTAAGTGTGTAATATCACTCCGCCCTTCCGTTAGGGTGACCATATGTCCCTGATTTCCGGGGACAGACCCTGTTTTGGATGACCCGTCCCCGGAAATGTCCCCGATTTTCAGTGTATCATGATCATATGTAAAAAAAAAAAAAAAAAAAAAAAGTTTAGCGCAACAAGAGTTATTTAAATTATCCGTAATGTTTTGATCGCCTAAAAGTCCGTGTCTTGACCATATGTGATTAGATATAGCATATTTTAGCCTGTTAGCTTGTCACAACTACATCATCCATGGCGCTTTATTTTCAACAACTCTTATTTTTCCTACCGAAGAGGAACGTATACGCGTCTGAATTTAGAACTTCAATTAAATTTAGCCGTCGCGTAGCGTTATGCTCCCAGTGTACATTTATTGACTGATTTAAAATGAAAAGCTAACTTAAGCGCAGGATGCACAGTTGCTGCGCTTATGCAGCGCTACGCGTCTGGTGTGTTTCCTCCTTAGCAAAGCTCTCTCCTGAGAGGGAGATCTATCCGTCTCTGCTGGGAGGACAGAGTAGCTGGACGACACTGCCCTGTTTCTAACATAAGGCCAAAATAAACCAAACTTTTATATTGAATAAACTTACTTTGTTTATTGTTGTTAACGCATACTCCATACATGAATGCAGTTCTAGTTTAGACATTACAGTCAGGCAGTCTTGTAGACAGCTCAGGGGGCCGATCAGGTAGTGACACAGAGTACCGTAATGATCTGAATATCCATTGAGTGGAGCAGGTTTGTTGCTAACCAAAGTCATAATTACAGATTTTTACACAAGTTTGAGCGCATTGTACCGCATAAAATCGGTCAGTAAGCAGAACTTTAACCATATGAGGCACACGATCAGTTTTTGAGAAAAATTAAGGATTTTAAGTGCGCCTCATAGTCTGGAAAATACGGTACATAAAACAAACTGTGCCAAAGAAACAAAGTGAACCAGGTGAATAAGTGAAGCTGTGTGTAAATTGATTTTTGGGGAATTATTTTAGTGCAGCAGTTTCAGAGACAAAAAAAATACAGTATTTAAAAACTACATTGACGTTACGAGGCAGCAGCAGCTGCGACGTGTGGCTGCTCTCACTGCAGTGACTCCAGAACGACCGGTGCTTTCAGTAAAGTCCCCATTAAAACAAAAAAAGTCACTTTTTGAAAGCAGGTCACTGGAGGAGTCTGAAAAGTTGCTAAATATAGCAACAAAGATGATAGATGGGCAACACTGGAGCCAAACAGGCAGTAGCAGGCCAAAATAAAGCACCTGTTAACGTTTCACGATATTTAAAATCATTTATGTGTAGTGGGTTTAGCGGGGAAAGGGGCAAGAGGAGAGCCGACGTGTCCAGCCTGCAGGAAACACACAGAATAGGTTCTACAAAGTGCTAACTCTGGGTGCACTGCAAAAACAGACCAAATTAAACTAAAAATAAGTTAAAATTTTCTTGAAATGAGTGTATTTGTACTTTTATTTGAGTAGGTAAATAAGATAATCTGCCAATGGAATAAGATTTTTGCACTTAAAATGGAAGAACTCATCTCTATCATCTTATTTCAAGTGCATTATATCTAATTATCTTATTTTAGGAGTTAAATTTGTCTTTCCATTGGCAGATAATCTTATTTTCCTGCTCAAATCAAGGACAAATGCACTCATTTCAAGAAATTTTACTTATTTTTAGTTCCGTTTTTGCCGTGTGTTAAGGGGTGCGTAAATTTCTTCCACTGCAGTTACGCAGCTCTTTGTGGCGACGCGTCCCCTAAAAACGCCGATAAAATATGTACGCAGCGGTGTTCGGTAAACGGCACAGAACGCGGGAAGCTTCTGTAAATGTACTGACCGGACGTCAAAAATGTCTCCCTCAGATGAGAGCCAGGAGGAGGAAGAAGAGGAGGGTAGTGGAGAAATAGTGATCGACGGTAAGCCGTCACTTGTTACCATTGTAGGAAGATAACAGGAGTTTAGGAACGAGATAAGAAATATCCCGTTTTGTCCCTTTTTTTTTTTTTTTTTTTCTGCCATTTCGTTTAATCCAAATCTGCGGGCGTGGGGGACTTTGAGCCGTCGTCTCCTGGGATCATAGCCGTGTTTATTTTTGTCCAGCAGGCTCTGACGACAGCGACCAGGAGGAAGAGGAGGAGGCCTGAGAAGACGGCGAAGACAAATGGGTGCACACCAATAAGCAAAAAGACCTTCTGGTGTTGCTTCGGGTCCTCTCTGTGCCTCCTAAAACCGCTCTGGGTCATCAGGACACGGACGCTCTGGGGTCTCTGGGAATGTCTTATTGAGCCCGATTTAGAAAAAAAAAAAAAATAAAAATCCATCAGCTCCCACTGGACCAGAGCCTGGGGGGAAAATGAAGGAGGCGCAGTGCAGACATTGAACCGCTCTTCCTAGTGTCGTTCATATGCACAAAATACCAGTCTTTGCTTTTCGTTTTCTTTTTCTTTTTTTTTTTTACCTAAAATAGACAGAAACTTTAAAATCAGGGTAAACTGTAATAGTAAAGCAACGGGAACACGTTTCCGCTGTATTTTCTGTCAATACTGTATACTGGACAACCTTTTCACTTCTATTTTTTTTTTTTTTTTTTCTCCATCTGCACACAGTTTTGGGCTTCAGCTCCCCCCCAGCAGCTCCTAGAAAAAAAATTTGTGCAGTGAAAAAAAACAAACGATTTCTAACATCTACTCTACGTTTAGCAGATTCCTTCACACGATTATGAAATCCTCAGAGGCATTAATAAATATTGATCTTCTCAAGCTGCAAAAGGCTGTTTTGTTTTTATTATGCGACGCGTGAGCAAAGCGAGTTTTATCACGAGTTCGATTTGATATGACGATCGTACATTTTCAGATGCACTGAGTGTGGAACCAAAACGTCTTCTCAGGGATGATCATGGTGGTCGTTTTGTTGAAATAACTAGGCTAGGTTTAAACCATTTACTACGCTTCTGCTTATTGTTGGTTGTGCATAAAGAAATGTGGACTCTACTGTAGTATATAGGAATAATAATTATTTTAATAGACTACCAGTGTGGTTTTTTTTTTTTGTTATTTTCTATGTTTGGCCCGTGCTGTCACGTTACACCCACACCTCCGCCGTGTAAACTATCTCCGATCGTTCGATGATCCTCCTGATTTCAGCTACGTTTCTGTGGATTCCCGGATTTATGTAACTCGATTTGAATCAACTTGTGTAAACATCCAAAGTTGGTGTCTTTAAGGTTACTTTTTAAAAAAGGAAAAAGAAAAGAAACAACAACAAAAAAAGCTGGTATTATGTTTTTTTTTTATACACGTTTGCGTTTACGGCATGCCTGTTAGCACACATTGTAAGACAGGACAATAATGGCACTACACTGCTGTGTAGAGGATTATTGCTGCGTGTTGCATTAATTTCAAAATCACAGCGATTTGTAATAGGATGCACTGTAAAAAAAAAAAAAAAAAGAAGAAAAAAGAAGTATTTGTATCTGCTTACCTTTCTTAGCAATGAACCTTGTAAATAATACTTCTGTAATGTTTTTTTTTTTTTTTTGAATAAGATGATGATTTAATTCGTGGATAGGTTTATGGAATATGGATTTTGTTTTTGGTTGTTTTTTTGTTTGGTTTTTTCTCAGATGTAACAACACGTTTATATTTTGTGTGCTGTGATCTTTAGAAGGCTGTAGTTTATTATTTCTACTTTTTGTTTTTTTGGTAGGTCATGTTTGCTTTAAAGATAAATGTCCACCTTTTGACTCAGACGTAATAAATAGAAAGCTGTTTGACTTTGCTCAACGTGTGTGTTTTATATTTACGGTGTGTTACAAAAGTGTTAACGTCCTTCTTTCACATCACACCTACGATCGATCAGGTTTTTTTTTTTTTGGGGGGGGGGGGGTTTTAGTACATGGCTGTGAAGTGGAAGAGAAAATTAGGAACGGTCCTCGTGTTAATCCCTCTGAGCCCAAACTTTGTAAAAGCACCTTCTGCAGGTGTGCTGAAGCAGCAATCCCCCAAGCACTGCAGTATGAAACCGTTCCACTGTAGGTCTGTCTGTATCTTTACGGGCTTTGTGCCGCTGGAAGGTGAACCACAAGCTCAACTTTGCAGCGTCTGACAGGTTTTCATCCAGGATTGTCCTCCATCCATCTCCAGCGCCTCTGTTCCTCCTCAAGACGAGCATTCCCACAGCATGAGGCTTCCCCCACCGTGTTTCACTGTGGATGGTGTCTTCAGGGAGATGTGAAGTGTTGGTTTTCAGTGTTTGCTTGCAGACCAATGGGGGGAAAAAAAGGAATTTGCTCTGATCAGAGTTCCCTTTTCCACATTTGTTCCATAAGGCAATGCAAATTTATTTATATAGCACATTTCAGTACAGAGACAATGCAAAGTGCTTTACATGGTTAAAATACAGGGGGGAGCAAGTAGAAACAAAATAGAACATGGAAAATGGAAACTAAAATCAAAAATTAAAAACAGTTGGACTACAAAGTTGAACAAGTGATGTTTCAGTAGAACAGTTTAACTAGAACAGTCGAAGGCAATCATAAACAAATGTGTTTTTAATCTTGATTTAAAGGAACTCAGGCTTTCAGCACGTTTACAGTTTTCTGGAAGTTTGTTCCAGATAAGTGGAGCATAGGAACTAAATGCTGCTTCTCCATGTTTGGTTCTGGTTCTGGTTCAAAGTAAATAAATGCTTTGTCTCACACACACAAAAAAACATGACTTTTATTAATGGGGTTCGTTTTTATTACATTTTTAATTAGATTTTATCGACTATATCCATCCATCCATCTTCTTCCGCTTATCCGGGGTCGGGTCGCGGGGGTAGCAGCTTCACTAGGGAGGCCCAGACGTCCCTCTCTCCAGCCACTTGGGCCAGCTCCTCCGGAGGAATCCTAAGGCGTTCCCAGGCCAGCAGAGAGACATAGTCACTCCAGCGTGTCCTGGGTCTTCCTCTGGGCCTCCTCCCGGTGGGACGTGCCCGGAACACCTCACCAAGGAGGCGTCCAGGAGGCATCTTGACCAGATGCCAAGCCACCTCAACTGGCTCCTCTGGACGTGGAGGAGCAGCAGCTCTACTCTGAGTCCTCCCCGGATGACTGAGCTCCTCACCCTATCTCTAAGGGAGAGCCCAGACACACTACGGAGAAAACTCATTTCGTTCTATATCAACTATATAGAACAGCAAATGAAGAAAAAAGAAATTTAAGGACCATAGACATGTTTGGGGGTCACAGTCGTTGGCCACATGAACAAAAAAGTCATTAACAAGAAAATAATGTTTAGAATGTGTATTGCTGTGTACATTAGTTGTATAAATACAAAAAGCTCTTGTGAGAATTGTTGAGATTTATTCCCAGATGTGACGGGGGGGAAAAAAAAGGTTCCCATGGTTTGACAAAAATATCTTTAAAATGCTGCCGACAAGTTGGGTAATCAAGAGAAACATAAAATATAACCTTCAGACATTGTGTCTTAGAAGGTTTTTTTCTGTTTTTTTTCCAGAAATCTAATTCAAGAGGAGGCATGTTCTTACACATCAGATTAATATTCTATAAATCTTTCATTTGTATTTATCCCAGATATTAGGATAAGATATACTAAGTCACAAATATAAGTAACAAGGATTATTGAAAGGGATCATCATGCAAATTAACAGACAGCATTTATGTGTTCTTGTTACTTGTTGCCGTTGTATTTTTATTTAATTATAACCATTTGCTTGCACTAAATTTAAGGAGGCTAAATACAAGTGCATGCCACACTTTTCAGATTTATCCTTGTGAAACAATTTTAAAAACTGTCTTTTTCCTTTCTCTTCACAAATATGTTCCATTTGTATTGGCAAAATCCATATAAAATCATTATTGGTGCTTGCAACGTGACAAAATGGGAGAAGTTTCCAGGGGTCCAGGTGACGTGCATTTCTATATTTTTTTATATGCCGCAGCCGAGTTAATTAAAACGGGATGTTTTACCTCAAATAACCACAAGGCGGCAGTGTTGTTAAGTTTTCCTTCACGTCCATTGAGCTTAATAGAAGGCTGTCAGGGAGTGAATTCACTGGACTTTCTGAGCAGTGTTCAAACTTTCAGGTATAAATAGAGAGGCAGGGCTTACTGTGATCTAAAATGACTAGTATCCGTGTATAGATGTGACTTTTAGATACCCTAACATGCATTTGGCCGAAAGGTTCACATTTCTTAGGCTCTGGGTGGGAAACAAAAACAAACAATCCTGCAGCTGCTGCTCAGTATTTTCTATCTTTGATATGACAGCGATGGTGTGATCCCGCTGACAGCTTGTATGCAGCCCTTGCGAGTAGCCCCGGGGAAAGGCATTTTTGGACAGGTCCTGACAAAGGAACCGCAGCTCTGTCGCAACAGTACACCTAAACCCTTGATTCCACTTTTAATGCACAGCTATAAATATTCCACTAGCAAAAACCTGTCCCGGTGTGGGCCCAGCAGCACCCAGAGTATGCAATCTGGCTTAGGCCTATACTATTAATACTGATGATGAAACCCGCGTACACCCCCCCATGAAGAGAGCCCATGTTAAACAGTGTTTGTCTCCTCTTACAAGCAGCTTAATCCAGCCCACCTAAGACAAGAGCCCAATGGGTTTTCTCGGATATAAATTAATAATAGGGTTGGTTGCTACAATATTGATTGTGACAAACTAAGTACAGATTGCTGGCCCAGCAAAGCTATCTTCAGGCTTTTTTTGTGTGTGTGTGTGTGTGTGTGTGTGTGTGTGTGTGTGTGTGTGTGTGTGTGTGTGTGTGCTGTGGGGGTTGTTTGTAAAGCCTTTTGTCATGGGCAGGGTGGTAAAACCCTAAATGGGTTCCTCTGTGTACACTAAACCCCCCCTTGATCTAAGCTCCTGTTGGTACTGTACACAAATCTTCTTGTCATGCTGCTTCATGTTCTCGTGTTTTCGGTCGTGTTGGTGGGAATGAAAAAAACGAAAAGATAACGCACAAAAGTTAATTCTTCATCTGCGAGATTGACGATCAGGAGGCCATTCTCTCCCGGAGAGTGTGCAAGAAAGAGGCTGCTGCTTCTCTTTGAGTCTCGTCTACTGTGGATAATCTCAAGGTGGGGGCCCCCCGAACGCCAACAGCGCCTCTGTTTGCACACGTGCACATGCTTTAGTCTCCTTCATAAAAAAAGGCTTTGCAAAGTAGGCTGTGCACCACTTTACAAAGTGGCAGGTTTTCAATTACAGCCGATCCCACCGTAAGCGTGATTCGCCTCTCGACGTCGTCGTGGGATGAAGAAGGGGGTCTGAGCTGCATGGAGAGGAGAAGGGGGGGGGGGGGGGGGGAACAGGCCAAGAGTGAGAAAAGAGAACAGAGCGGGGGAATGATGGAGGGAAACGGTTGAGTGCATTGATAAGAGGAGCTGCCCGGGCCCTGACAGATACACACAGCAGATGGATGACTCTTATCAGGGAGATCACAGAGAGCACGCTCACGCCTAGGCCCAGTTACAGACAGCCATGATCACACCAGACAGATGAATGGGCCTAACCCCCAGCAATCAGTGCGCGTACTGTACCGTCCACCAACGCACAACAACGCGCGCACACGCACACACACGTGCACCCAGTTGACAGAGTGAACAGATTGCAGCCCCTGCGATACCTCAGTGTCTTTGACATTGAAATTCACCTGCAGTCTGGTGTCTTGAAGGATGCGCGTGGCGAGAGCGAGGGTGCGAGCGCAGATAAGAGAATTCAATTTAAATCCAAGCAGCAGAGAAAGGGCGCAAGCGCGTCCGGGGCTCCGTGTGCGAGGACGCGCATGCATGTTGGCGATTTCCAATTTACAGAACCGGTTTCCTGCTGTTTTTTCAGCAACAGTTCCGCTGATTCCTGTCTCGGGGTTGGAGCTGAAGTCGCGCCTCCCCAAAGAGGCAAACCATCCCATTGGGCTTAACCATTAAGCGCCTGTTACCGCGGCACCCTGAGAGGGCGCGGAAAGATTTACCTGTTAAGACGCATTGCTTTCGCTCTCACTCATCCCTGCTATCTTCTTCTCGTGTGTGCACGGCAACTCTGCGCCCTCCTCCAAGCACACACTCCGCCTCGTTGTTTTGCGGGAGAACTTCCCCGACAGCTGTTTTGTTCTCCCTGCTGAATTTTATTGCAGTGGGGAGAGAGCGCCAGGCAGTCCTGTCTTCAGGGCAGATGGCGGCTGGCTGGCCCCGGCGGACACGTGGCGCGCGTTGGACCGCTGCAGACGGTCCTTCTCCATCTCTGGGAAGCTGCAGCCACCGTGGGGCCTGCACAGCGTTCTGTGTCAAGCGCCGGCGCTCGCCCCACTTGCGATTCAGTGCGAGGTGAACAGGCTGTGACTGGAATGTGTGCCACGTATGCGCCCTTCGTGTCAGCAGTGTTTTCCATAGTTGCTCCTCTTTGATAATCGGTGAAGTGTGAAGTTCATGGATGACAGGCAGCACCTGTTCCTTTTTGTACACGTTAATGTTTACATTTTTTCCCTCCTTACCTGTAGGATCCTGATTATTTGGCTGTGAAGCTGCAAGTGTTGGAAAGGTCTCTTTATATTTCTCTGCTATATAATTAGACGCCCGACAACCCACAGCCGCTACAAGCCTGTGTTTTATTGACAAAGCAACACAAGGAAGTTCATATCTGTAAACCACTTTGACGTCATATTATAATAAAAAAAATAATCATGCATTTGAATGTAGTCACCTTTACTCTAATGTCCCTAAATAAAGTCCGTCGCAACCAATACGCTCCAAATGAGGCGCAATTAGTTAATGAGAGAAGCAGTTAACAGGTGTGCAGTGTCTCTGGAGGAGCTGCAGGAACCCCAAGCTCAGGTTGACAATAAATCTGTCCTTAACATTAGAGAGGAAGAAGAAAGCCACAAGATTTCCTGTTTGCGGTTTGAGGCAAGCCTTGCAAGTGGACACAGGGATGTTGTTGAGAGAAGGTGACCTGGTCTGATGAGACCAGAATGTTACTTTCTGGCCTTTTTTTCCTTAACTGTAGGTTCATAATTATTTGGCTGTGAAGCTGCAAGCGTAGGAAATGTCTCTTTATATTTCTCTGTTACATGCCGTGTCTTTATAATTGTACACTAGACAACCACAGCCGCTTCTAGCGTCTGCTTTATTAAGATTTTTCTGTGATAAAACAATGCAGTTCATATTTGTACACTTCTTTGACGTCATATTATTATAAAAAAATCATGCATTTGAATATAGTCACCTTTACTCCAATGCCCCGAAATAAAGTCCGCCGCAACCAAATGTCTCCAAAGGAGGCGCAATTAGTTAATAAGAGAAGCAGTTAACAGGGTCACAGTATCTCTGGAGGAGCTGCAGGAACCCCAAGCTCAGGTTGAAAATAAATCTGTCCTTAATTTTAGAGAGGAAGAAGAAAGCCACAAGATTTCCTGTTTGCGGCGAGCCAATGAGAGCGGACACAGGGATGTTGGTGAGAGAAGGTGACCTTGGTCTGATGAGACCAGAATGTTACTTTCTGGCCTACGTGCCAAAATCAACATTAGACATAATAGACTAGAATAGACAAAACATGGAGGTGGCAGTATCATGTGGTGAGAGTGCTTATCTCCAGCAGGGACAGATAAGCTGATCAGATCTGATGGGAATATAGCTGGAGCTGAATGCAGGTCAACCGTGAAAGAAAACCTGATAGAGGCTGCAACACACCTGAGCCTGGTGTTGCACCTCTGCCTCCAGATATATATGTGCAGAGCTACGATGGGTTACACTTAATGCATGTCGACATGTCAGCATGTCGCATTCAAAGATTAGACAAATATGACAGTTCAGAATCTATGGCGAGACTTCAAAATTTACATTTACAGACCTTTTCCTTCCATTCAACTTGTGCTATTTTATAAAGACGAATGTGAAAAATCTTTAACCTCGAAATGTATAAAGCTGGTCGAGACATAAACCAAAAGAATTGGAGCTGGGATCGAAGCCAAAGGTGGTTCTACGAAGTACAGACTTGTAGAGGCTGAACAAACATGCTTGCCACACTTCACAGATTTTTTAAAATTTGTACTTGTTGTTGTTGAATCATGTATCATTTTTGCCTCCACTTTCCAACCGTGCACTACTTTGTCTCGGGTCGTCACCTAATATCCCTATAAAAGACATTGAAGTTTACGGCATTAGCCTGACAAGATGTGGAAAATTTCATGGCGTATGAATACTTTTGCCATGCGCTGTCTATAATTTACTCCAAGGGCCACGGTTACCCAAGCCAGGGCATGCCTCCGAGTTGCAGGCATGTTCAAACACTCCTCAATTCATCAATATACCACAGGAGAGATCAGCAGGAGGACAGATAATAGGTTGTTTTCCCTCCAGGGTACAAATACTATGCCTCTGGAATTGGAGTGATTGATGTGTCTGTGGGAATACGATTTATCTGGAGCTGTTGGTCGGCCTGCAGTTATAAATGTCCACCTCGTGTAGGCATGAGGATCTTCTGGACAATCTTCTGGCTTAACAGGGTAGGAAAAAAAAAAAGAAAACCCAGACATTGTTGCTTTCTAATTCATATTGTCTGTCTCAGTACTATAAAGTCCATCTATCTGGTTGGAGATAACAGGCTTCTCTCACCTTCACATCTTGAACAAAACACGGTGTCTTACAATAGTATCCATACAGTTCAAACCTTTGCAGTTTCGCTCTTTACCAGCTTTACATATCTTAATGAGACTAGCTGGATAAATAAAGGTTTAATAATAGCAACGATAATACTACTACTAATAGTAATAATGAATATTTTCCCCATTCTTTCCAGATTTGATGGCGAGCATTCGCGGTAGAAAACCCCTCCCCACAGCATGATGCTGCCACTGCCTTGCTCCACAGCTGGTTTACCGTGTTTGGGTCGATGTTCAGGGCTAGTTTTCCAAAAACACACAGCGGTGGGTATTTAGGCCATAAACATACATTTAGTTCTCACCTGACCGCAGCACCTTCTTCTGCACGTTTGATACATCTCCAAAATGGCTAGTGACAAACTGGGTTTAGCGTGTCTTCCTTTAAGGCACTTTTTAATAAATGCCAGATTTGAGGAAGGTCCGATTTTTCCAACCCGAGCCGTGAAATCTCTACAGCTCATCCAGGGCGACCGCGGGCCTCTTCGCTGCTTTTTTTAATGAATGCTCTCCCTGTCGGGTCTCTGAGTTTAGGTGTGTGGCCATGTCTTGGTAGGTCTGCTGCTGAACACTCCTTCTGCGTTCAGATACTGGGCTGTTGGTGCATGAGGCGTTATTCTTAATATCAAGCTCTGCTTTAAAGCTCTCCACATCATTGTGCCTGATCTTTGCGCCTTGCTTCTACTTTTTCCAAAAAAAGTAAAAAAACAAAGGAACTGGACTCGTTTTCCGTTGTTGAAGACGTTTCGCTTCCTCTCCAGGAAGCTTTCTCAATTCAAAAAGTCAGGAGTAATGATGAGTACCAAGCTTTATACTACTGCCCAAACAATGGCCTTGTAATGGCTTAGATAACATGCAAATTCAACAGAAACAGGACCACCCCTTAGTAATGGGCGGTCGTTAAAGCCATTAAGCCAGCAGATTGGTCCACTCCTCTGTAACGAGGAGTCGTTAGGGTTGTTATTGGCTTGGCTTAAAGGAGCGATGTTTTGATTACCCGAATGAGGGTAAGAACTGAGGTGATGATTGGCTGGAATTAATCCTATAGCTCTATTGTAAGTTTTTGAGAGTTGGAACCTAAGGCCTCTTCCTCTGTTTAAGGTTGGTTTCTCTCTCTTAGTTGTGCTTCTACTTCACAACTACGCATTACTTTGTGCTGGTCTATCATAAAAATACAGTGAATTATCTTGTTGTTTAAAGAGGACTGAATATCGCTGCCCCTGTAGTGAATGAGGAGCCTTTCCTACACCCTCCTCGCCCGGTGAAGCAGTGGCGTGTGCGTGCCGGTGAGATAAGGACAGCTGATGATGCGGTGACAGATGCTGATGACGTCAGCGGGCGCCTATAAAGCACTGGGAGCCGGTCAGCGTCCTGGTGTCCACGTCCAAAGTTTAGAGCACACGGAAACTTGAGCCCGGCACGCAGGCCGTGACTCACTTCCTCTGCTGGAAACAGAGGGATGCCTCCTGTAGGGCGGGACACAAAGACTCCCTCCTGGTCCCGCTTTGACGCACAGCTGCCAGCGGATCATCGTTGGCTCGCGCCCAGGTTTAAACATGGCTCCCGTGCTTCGCCGGTCTCAAAGTCATTTAGAACTCAAGCACGGTCATTAAAAGATAAGCAATGGCAAAAAAGCCCTGTGAGCTCTGCCGGCGACGGCACACCTCTGTGAACTTTAAACACTCGCACACCACATCTCCTCCTGTGTTTATTTAATTGGACTGTCTTCCAGGGGGCTCCGGCTCAGAATACACTCACCCTCTGCTTTTTTTGGTCTCCAGTGCCCCATCCTGCGTCACAGCCCTCCACAAAGATGAGAGGTGCGCACAAGCGGCTTCAGTTTCAAACTTGGGGCGCTGTTAACAGGATGGGTGTCCTTTACATCCAGCTGCCCACCCCCACCCCCACCCCCCCTGTTTTGGTTGCTTTGTCACTGTTGTCAGGAGCGCCTGTGCCAGCCAGGGAGGAATCCCGGGAATCTTTTTGGGCTGACCCAGCTCTCTTGTGAGGCTGAAAAGCAACGGTGACACAGTCCTAGTAGCAGGCCCCACTCCTTCAGCTTTAATAGTAAACTTCAGCTCCTGCTGATGTATTAAGAATAGCCCGTGACTCTCACAGCGCTTGAGAGAGAGAGAGAAAAAAAAACATTTGTAGAAAAAAAGTGTGAGTTCCCCATCACAAAGTGCAGCTGAATTATTCAGCCCAGGCTGTGCCAGGAGGAAACTATTGGACTCACAGAGTGAGACAGTGTGAACACCACAGAGCCGGCCCCAGGTAGAAACCGACTTTGGGAGCGCTTAGGGCCATGAGAGAACTCGAGTTCTCACGGGGCATGGTGATAAAATAAAAATATTCACAGGTTGAACTATAAAGTCCAGATTTAAAGCTAGTTTCTGCTGCTTGTGCCTGAGCTGAGACCACAGATACAACACTAATAATTTCCCTTTTTTATGGTTGCTTGTAAACGCACCTCCCCTCCACACCACACCCTGTATGGAAATTGTCTCAGTAGACCTGACTGCAAAAGAGCAAAAGGGTATAATAAAAATAAATTAAATTTGTTATTGATAATGTTTGATTTTTTTTACAGTAAAATTGGTCCTTTAGGGGAATCAACATTAATAAAGTTGATGGAAAAAACGTATTAAACCACACAAACGATATTACATACTTCTCCAACTGGACTGCAGACCAGCGTACGGTGTTACGATGTTATGTTATGTTATGTTATGTTATGTTATGTTATGTCATGTTACCAATTTGAATAATAAATTAAACTTGATGGCATTGTTTGATGACTAAGATCTAAACAATATGTAACTGACTCTGAGTCTGTGTGCATGGTTGAACCAAACAGACTTTTTCTTCCTCTTCTTGTGAATCGGTGCTACACAACTAAACTTTGAATTGAACTGTAAAAAATTTTTTGTGTTATGAGATTTAAAATCCTATCTTGAAAGCCAGAAGCTCGTTTTTAATTCAGCTATGTTTCACTTTTTTTAAAAGACTTTAAAGGTTTTCCTGCTCATGAGAACATATAAACCCTTTAAATGAATTGCGACTGAATAAGTCTAAAATTCTGCTCAGAGCCTCATTCATACAAGCGATGGGTCGGCTCTGCTGCACCAGCACTCACAGGGTTAATCACACCCATATGGCGCGCTGAGAGGTTTGGTCCAATGCTGCTGTGGGCCAACAGGAGAGGGAAGGCTGGGTGGGGGCAGAACAGAAGGGAGAGGACAGCGGGGCAGATCACTCGCCCCACACCTGCACCTGGTCACTTTGGTTCGCCTTCAGGCTCCAGCTAAACTCCCCGTTTCTGATCCGTGGACCAACATCTTGATCACGTCGATGGTTTTGTGGGCATAAACTTTTGGAAATTGCGGGACAAGCGTTCGGGTGGATCTGATGCCATTTACGCCCTCTCTCTCTTTCGTTTTGTTGTTACGCAGAGCGATGCCTTCGGTTAAAAGCCACTGATTCGGCATTGTCGCTCTTTCCCCCCTCCTATTGTCTAAGAGGAACTATCAAACCATTCGGACTCTTTTATTTCCTGCGAACATCTATAGCTAAGAGACGTTTTTTTCCCCCCTCCCCAGTCCGGACTCCAAAGGCGCAAAACGCGCGGAATGCCGCGTTAACATCCCGCAAGTTTTGGGATCCTTACGCAGAAATCAAAGGTAAGGACATTTAACTCAACCCTGGTTTAACTTTTAACTCGCGTTTGGTTACTCTGTAGCGGAGACTCTGATCCTTTAGATGCCTGCGGTGTGCGCATTTGTCCCGGTTCCTATTTCTGGATGCTGAGTTCACAGGTAAGTGCGCACTCCTCCGCTTATGAAAGAAGCTGAAAGAAATCCTGTAATTATTTAAAGGGTAGCCATATATTATTACAGCAGAACTTCAATCTGTCCTGCAGCTCCCACCCAGCACAGAAAACCCACAGAACCGCTGAGCAAATATACCACGAAGTCAGGCCAGTGCACTATGGGAGCCACAATACGATTTTTTTTCGACATTTCACATTCATTAAGAATGAAGAAATGAATCAATAATGAACATAGAGCTTTAATTTTAACCCTCGTATAAAGATGTAAACAACAAAACTGTTTTCATTCTGCTATGATTCATTCAGATTAGGTCCTAATGCTTGGTATTTTTTTTAAAATTATATTATCAGACTAGTTTTTGTAGTGATTGCATCATTAAAACAATTTCCTGTCCCCATTAAAAGTCTACACTAACACTACTAAACAACACTACTAAATTTACTAAAGTAAATTTACTTCATTGTTTTAATTCAAAAAGATGAACTTATTTACAATCTAAACTTATTACACACAAGGTTGCATTATTTCTTATTTCTGTTAATTTTGATAATTATACCTTACAGCTAAAGCACGCCCAATATTCAAGAAATTCTCAGGAGATTTCTCTGGAAATTGGAATATTACAGATAGCTAATTGTCTTTGAGACAGGAATGTGATGTTATTGGCATGTTTTGTTCTACCCAATCTTAGTCAAGTGTTTATTTCTATTAATTTTGATCACTAAAACGGACAGAAATCCCAAATTTCAGAGAACATGAATGTGACATGAGACTAGTGGTAACTGAAGTTAAACCACAAAATGTTTAACTTGTATCCATTAAGTGGAAGGGAAAGTTGAGTGGAAGGAAAAGGTGTACTAGAAAAAAGGAGCACCACCACAGCCAACTTGGCACCTGCCCCTTACTGCCTAAAGTGCAATTATCTGGTTTAATGACCAGATAATGGCATCACGGAGCCGGGTTGGTAGCAAACTGGCCTGATGTAAACCTCACTGAAAGTCCCTGATGAGAGACACCAGAGCCAATAATTTAGATGAGCTGAAGAATGCTATATAAGCAACCTGATCTACCTTAACAGCTCAACAGAGCCCCAGGCTTATCTGCTTCATGCTATGCCGTTATCATACAAACGGAGCCCCGACCAAGTATTTTGTGCCTGCACATAATTTTCAGTAGTCAAATGATATGTTGATGCTTATCTTTTATTATACATCTTCACTTTTCTGTAACTCTAAGACATAATAATCAAAATTAACAAATAGAAACGCTTGAAACATTTCACTCTGAGTGAAATGAATCCTGTGTCTGCCGTTGATCATCTCTGGTTCCTAGGAACCAGAACCACCCTTTCTCAGGTCCTCACACGTGGACACTGTTCCCAAGAAGGCCCAGCAGAGACTGTACTTCCTGCTCCAAACTCAACAAGTACAAACTTCCAAAGAAGCAGCTGGTCTTCTTCTGAACTGCCATCATTCAGTCTGTTTTGTGCACATCAATCACCGTCTGATTTGGCTCATCCACAAAACAGGACCGGTCTCAAACTGCAATGAGAAATGAGTCTGCAGAGAGGATCCTCGGGGCTGACATTCCCTTCATCCAGGACTTGTACAGATCTAGGGTCAGACAAAGAGCTGCTCAGATCTCAGCAGACCGCACACGTCCTGCACAAAAACTCTTTTTGCCGTGAGGTCGACGCCACAGAGCACTATTTGGAAAAAATGAGCCGCCAAAGAGACAGTTTGGCCCCCCGGGCTGTAAATCTGATGAGCTCTTAACAGTCAGAGGACCCAGATCAATACCATGCTTAAAACTGTTCAGAAAATATACACATTTCTTATTTCCCTTTGCATATATTTATACTTGAAATGTAATCATTAACGGCAAAGTGGAATCGCACTCAGATTCCTTGTCTGCGTTACAAACTTGCCGATTAAAGCTGATGCTGTAACGCGCGAGTTTCACATTTTTATGTCGAATTGCTCAACTCCCCCTGTGATGCTGCGATTAATTGCGATGCACTAGACACAAGATCTGTGTCCCGATGCCAGGAAGGCTGTTTAAGGTGCCGCCAGTGTGGCCTCTGTTTCTGATTTTTCCCAAATGTTCCAGTCATTTCAGTTTCACCAGAGCGTTCAAAATGTCTTTCTCGGGAACATGTTTTCCAGATTATGTGTTGCACCCAAATTTTTTTTTCTTCCTTTTTTTTGGTGTGAACTCGCGCTCCTTTTTTCACCCCCCCCCCCCCTCTCCCCTTCCAACACCTCCCAATTTCCAGGCGTGTGCCATGTGCGCTGGAGGCTGCGGCTGCCTGGATCTCATGAGGGGGGGGGAGAAAGAGCCCAGGGGATGGCTTATAGACCCAAGCAAAGCACACCTTAAGGGAGACAATTTAATGGATGTTATGGACTCAGCTTTTAGTATTCATAATTTATATGGGATCCTCTCCAGCAAAGTGCAGATGCATAATGAATGGGTGAGTTAAGGTCTAACAGTTGGACTAAGTTTCACAACACCCCTTGACTGTCAGGAGTTGTTTCAGCCGGGGCTACCTGCTCCTTTGAACTGTCATGTCCTGCGCTCATCAGCTTCTGAGAGTGCTTTGTTAGAAGAAAGAGTGAGGGAGAGCCAGAGGGGAATCATTGATTGGCACGTTCATTGTCTCCTCTGTGCAGGTAAAACGTGAGTAAAATACGCGCCGAACTAAGTGCTGTTTGTAGACGAATTTGTCCAAGAGAAAGGCTCGGTGATTTTAATCTCGCGTAATTGCCAGGTTGTTATTTTTTATTTTTTTTTCTCTTTCTCTCTTTCAAGAGGACTGGCCTCGCGCGCTCCGTTTTACAGTCCTAACACATACCTCACTACATTTATGCTCTAAATAAATAATAGGGCTGTCATATTTTCCAGAGCAGGTGTGAAGATTTGAACGTTATTCTCTCTTGCCTAACTACGCGTCTCGTCTGAGAAGGCTGCAGGCCAAGCGTCTGATCAGAGACATCAGAGAGAGTCCGTCCTTCCCTCTCTCTCTCTCTCTCTCTCTCTTTTTTTTTCAGTCTCCCATTTCTCATGGGGCACTCTATAATAACGCTCATTCCTCTTTCTTCTTTTGTCCAGATTTAGATCTCTGTGGGCTACCTGCATGACTGTTACCATGACAGCATCTGGAGCCCAGCTCCTCCTGTTGGCCCTGTGTGTTTACAGAGGCTGGGGCCTGCAGCAGTCTGCACCGCGGGTTCGCCTCTCCTTCAAAGGTGAGCTCATACATATGAAGTGAACTCCTCTGCCTGAGGGGGGTTTATCATAATAGTTTATTTGTTTGCTTTTTTTTTTTTTTTTTGTCCGGTTAATTCCCTGGCAGACTTGCAAGCTCGTTCCCGCCAGCGGTTTTGTTTCCGTTTTATGCATATGTAAAGAGCGTATTTCCCGTCGCATGTCAAACAGCGGAGCGCTGGAAACAAAAGGTGGATGTTACGTGCGGCTGGCTACTGGTTGTGCCCTTCAGCCCAGTTTCTCCCCACACCCTAAAAAAACCATCACGCATTATGACGTGACCTGTCAGGGTTCTTCTTTGTTTTGATGTTGGCCGCAAGAAAGAAAGGCGGGTGGGGAAAAAATAATAAAACGCCTGAAACTTGATCACAGGAGCAAACTTGATATTTTAAGATGTTAAAGGCTTGGCTCCCAGGTTTAAAGCAGAGACGGGGAGGATGGCGGTTTTTGAAACCTTTTTTTTTTTTTTTTTTACGCAGGCATTTGGGATTTTCCTCCCTTTTTTTTCTCTTCTCACCTGTGCTCATTATCTCTGATAGCAGAGATTGTTCCTCGAAAATATGAGGACGACACCTTTGATCAAAACAATGCCAGATGATTACAGTTATTTCTGCCTCCCTGTCATGGTGTCGCATCAAGTGGCGGGAGGGGCCCCACGTGTAAGAACACATGCCCGACACCGCATGGACGTGAAAATTAGAGGTGTGGATCAGATTTATAACATTCTTGACTGCTTTTGATGTGCAGCTGATTCGAGGGGCTTTGGTTTCAAAATAAGGTCTAGACAGCGTCTTATCTTGTTACAGTGCAGCGATTCAGTGATAAACCTTTATGATTTACATGTAAAAAAAGAAGAAAAAAAAACAAGCAAAGTGAGGCAAGCTAATCGTGTGATCTGTGGTTGACAGAAACACTGGCGGCGTACGTGCGAGGCTGCTGTGCATTCTTCTGATTTTGCAACACTGACAACAGCTGTCCACATGCTGCGGATAGCTACAGAGACAGATCCATCCAAGTCCTGAGAGAGTAATTGCCATGCATTTTTATGTGACCTTTAACACTAATCCCCCTCCCGGTAAATAGCTTAGCAGGGTGTTTTTGGAGCTCGGTGCACACAGTAGTTGATGGATCAATCCCACAAGTTCAGTCTTGAATTGGTCCCTCTCAGACAGAGGTATTCACATATTTACGCTCTAAATTGTTAAAAAATAACCCAGTTTGGGCTATATTTATAGTTCAGACCTGAGATACATAATATATTATCAATATGTTACGGATAAAGCCCTGGCTTGATTTACAACTGCAGGGTCAAGATATGAGATTTGAGTTTTCAAAGGTCTTATTAATTAAGCTAGCAAAGGGCCAGTATGAGTTTTCATTCATTATATCATATCATTTCTTGTATTTAAACCAGACAAGCAACAGCTATTCCCAATGCTGCTTTTGTAATCTATGAAATTTGGGTTTGATACCTTGAGTAAAAATGTAAGATTTAAAAAAGTAAATAAATAACTTGTACATTATTATACATTCTGTGGAGGAGAATGACCAGATTGGTCACATTCTTTGTTTCACCTCAACAAACCTAAATGCTAAATACATATCCAGCCATCCAGCTGCCGCTTTTGGACAACATCATCAGGAAACCACCAGTTGGTCATCGCAGATGGCCGTTCACACAGAGCTCGGTGCACACAGTAGTTGTTGGAGGTTTTCCTCCCTGTTAAAGGGGAGTTTTTCTCTCCACTGTCGCTTCATGCATGCTCGGTCTGAGGGATTGCTGCAAAGCCATCGGCCATCGACATAGTGGCTCTATGCTCTTTCAGAAGGAGTGAATGCTGCTTGTCAAGACTTGATGCAACCTGCTGGGTTTCCTTAGATAGGAAACTTTTTGACCAATCTGTCTGATTTGACTGAATTTGACTTTGGAAAGTGCCTTGAGATGACCTATATCTATATAAATAAAATTGAATTAAAGTATTACTTTGTGGCTTTATAGACCGTGCCTAAAAGAAAATTTCAAGTGGGACGCTAAATAATTTGTTTACAGACAATAAAACACATTTCTTTTAGGTCTTGGCTTTAAACAGTGCCACTTGTTCAGTATGTAAACTGGTCCACTGTCCAATTTTACTGTAAAATAGCAAACACTTATGACACTTTCAAGAAACTTACTTAGACCTTATGTTGTTTATTATCATCCTGTCTACAGCTAGAAAGGTAGTGAGTGGTCTTAACTCAGGATGGAAACTTTGGTTTCCTTTGGCATCAATCCACCTAAGCATTCTTTATTATTCTTATCCTGTTTTATAAAACCTTCTTAAACTTTATTAATAGACACTTTGCACAGCTTTATTTCACATAAAAGATGATATGTTAACAGCTGATTGAACCTCTGCCAATATGGCAGCACGTCTCAGGATGCATATGTCCATCTGGGCTTTGTTAAAACTACCCAGCTTTTGTCCCAACAGTATAAATCAAGCATTTGGGTAAAAGAAACAGCCAGCCGTTTTTAGGGTGCGTCAAAGTTGACTTTATGACAAAATATTTGGTCCATGTGTGAATGTTGGACATACCTAGCATTAGCTTGCGCTAACAACTTAGCAGATAAAAAGGCTGACGTTATCTTTACTGAGCAAACTTGTACTCCATGTGAACCAAAGTTATTAACACAGCCCACTGACATCAACATTATGGTACTGGATAATTTTACACTTCTACCATTCCTTATTGCACCATATGGAGCAGATTGCTATATATTTTTTAAAACGATGATCTGTTAAAAATTATGTCTTTTCTTTTTCACAACAAATTGGGTCCCAGATTTTCACACAATGCTTGGTTAAAACTGCTCATCTTTTGTTTCAACAGCCTAAACCCTGCATTTAGGTATAATAAATAACCCAACAGAATTAAGAATAAAAATTTAAAAAATGGCTAAATGTCTCTTATCAGCAATTGTTTGTTTGACTGTTAAACGTAGCTAGGCCTAGCTTACACTAACTATTTAGCAGGTGAAAAGCTAATTACTTGAGCAAACTCATTGTCTTGTGTGAATCAAAGTAATTCCATTACTTTTATTAAAGATTATTGTGGAGCATCATTTTAACATCTATTTTCTATTTCATCCTGTGAAAGAAAACATTGTAGGCTCTAGTTCAAAAATTGGTGATCTTTGAAAAAATGTAAAAGCTCATTCTAGTTTCTTATCTTACCCAACAAACAGTGTTGCAATTTTTGACCAAATGTTTGGCGAAAACTGCCCAAATTCAATCGATACCTAGAAAACCTAAGTGCTGCTCGGGGGGCCTTTTGCAATTTTCATTGGCAAATTTCAATCTTCGAAGAATGTAAAGTGGCATATTTGTCTTTTATTTATCACTTTGAGTATAATGACAATGATAATCATCTTTATTTGTCATTGCAACTTTTTTTGTACATTCTAATGAAATTTGTCTTCTGCCTTCTACCTATCCCTATGATAGGTAGAATGTGATATTTGGGGAGCATTCTGGGGGTAAAGGTCTTGCTCAGGGACACAGAGTGTCAGTCTGTGGAACTCGAAATGGGGAACTTGCAGCCTTCCCAGGACACAAGCAACCTGCTCTAAACACTAGTCCACCACTCCGCCTAATCACGTTTTATGTAGGACCATCAAAGTCCAGTGATCTTTTCCATAAAAAACATTCCATTTCATTTAACTAATGAATAGCTTACTGTTGAACAGCTAAAAGTCCCTTTTTGAATAACCGCGCATGTGCAAGATCTTGCCTGTTCTTGCACTCCTCAGGGGGGTTGCGTGGGGAGCCATGTTTAAATTATACGGGGAGAGCAGTGGAGCTACAATGAACGGCTAACACCGAAGCTAACTGCTAAGCTAACCATATGCATAAACACTAGAAGTGCGCATGCTCAAGTGTAAACTAACAAGAAACGTGGACACACACTGGTGTTACGTGATCGTGTCTGAATGACTGGGATGTGGGACAACCAATACATAAGGGGATTCCCTATCGTTAATAATTAAATACACCGATCTACAGCCTCGTATCAGAACATTTACTCACGCCAATCAACTCTGTGGTCACATCTGAGCCTTGGCAGGTTTAGCATCCGCTTCAGTGAACACCAACGTTCATGTTGTATCCACAACGACATTCCAGTCTCTTCCCCCTGGGAATCATATATTTTTTGCGTTTTTTTTTTTCCCCACTGGATTTTGTACGCATTGTTTCGCTGGGAGATGCTAATAGCAGTTAGCCGCTGGTTTATTTTATCCCTGGCTGCGCATGCAGAGTGATGTACTTCCGTTGGTACTATAAATAAACACGAAAGGATTTACCTACTAACAAATTGAGCAAAACCAAAGCAGAAAACACCAAAATAACAACTAATATGCCAGCAGGATGTGATAATCTTTCATAAAAACTTTGCATGCAATCAGAGTGAGCTACTGACGTATACGCTTAAAAAAAGCCAAATAACGTGGCTACGCCCCTTTAAATAAAAACCCAGCAACTTTTAAGTGTGAATTTATGTATATTGACTTCACGACCAATTCTTTGATCAAAGTGCGAATGTCTAACCATAGGTAGCACTAGCTTGTGCTAACTTCTTAGCAAATAAACTGGCTAATGGTATCTTCAATAAATATTCTTCATTGTGATAACTCCACAGACATTATGATCGTATAACCTAATCTTACCCCTTAATGTTTTTCATTTCATCCTGTATAAATCAGGTTGTTGTACAATTCAAGATGGCATGCTTTAAAGAATGATGAAACTCATTCTAGTCTGTAACCCAACAAAATGGGTCAAAATTCTTGACCCAGTGTTTGGTATTAAACTAAACAACATCTGTCCAACCCAGCATGAACTTAACATTTGAGTTAAGAAATGGCCCAGCAGTTTTTTTTTTCTCCTGTGCACTGAGCTCTCACACACAGCAGCTTGTTAAAGGTTTTAGATTGACCCTCAGGTTTTAGTCATAAAGCAGGCCTCTGTGGACCCTTCCCCCTATAACAGAACAAAAAGAAGTGAGGTTTGGATTTAGTTCCTGACTGTTTTCTGACACTCCAAGGAGTTATTGTTCATTGTTTGTGACAGCGAGCCCCTTTGTTCCCGGAGGCGCCTGTGGAGGAGGTTTTCGGGGCGGCTGGAGGACATGTGACTCTTTCTGAGCGATTGTGCCGGACTAAGTGACACTCTGAGACCGCATGGGGCCTGCAGAGGACAGGGACTTCATGTTGTTTCTCCGGAGGCTGGGTCAATTAAGCACACTTCAAAGTGCATCGGGGTTGTTTGATAGATTCAGTTGGCGTTACTAGAAAGCGGAACGCGCTGTGTAAACGAAGCCGTGTTTTAGAATCTCATACCCTCACTGTGCTGTCACCAGATGGTTCATACAGGAGACGGGCCTGGGACTAAGTGGTGCCGGTCATTATGGTGACTCGGTGACAATAAGCTGTCAGGCTGTAACCTGAGAGGTTGTAGTGGGCCCCATGCTGGACTTCCCAGTATGTCCTTCCCAGTGTTTCCCCTATCGATGTCAGAATGTTGTCAGACGATAAGTGTTTGCTGAATGTTTACCAGATGATGGCAGGACATTGTGTGCTATTTCTGACGAACAGAGACGAGTACGGGGGTGCGGCGTGGCTGCATTTAGCCCGTTCGGTCGATCCACCATGGCCGCGTTGGAGCTCGGCCACGGGGGGCTTGTTATCCTGTGTTTACCTCTTGGGAACAGGACCGGACCTTGTTCCGTCTCAGAGACTCCGTCCCGCTTCGACCGGAGATCCGACTGCTAGGCTTATTTTAGTGGCACCTCTACTGCATCCTGTTAACGCGGGCCTCTAAAGGAAGACGGTGAGCGCTTTGATGTATATAAAGATTGCGCTTCCTCTTGAATCCCCGTAAGCCCGCTTCTGAGGGTCTCGGAGAACATTTGTCATTGTTTAAGCCTGCTGTCTTTAACATGCCTCCGTCATGTCGCAGGGAGCACACATGCTGGCCAATATTTCAGACACGCCACAGATGTGTGTGTGTGTGTGTGTGTGTGTGTGTGTGTGTGTGTGGTGGGGAGCTTTTTATGTCCTTAAACTGATGCAATGAATTGGAGAATTGCTAGGGTTCTGCATGAGGCCACTTTTCTCACAGCAGCTGTGAAAGGTTCAATCAAAGCTTTTAGGAGAACAAAAAAAAAAAAAAGTGAAACATTTTCCACTGCTGCGTGTCTTAACAGGTCACGCTCTGCTGAACACAGACCTGATCTTAAGAATTAGCTGTGAGTTCCACTGACCATGTTTCCTGAGGGACCCACGCAGCTTTTCCTCCTGCTCTGTAAGGCATGCAGTCCCTTAAACCCAATCAGACACCAGAACACATAAAATATTGAGATCCTAAAAGCGAATATGCTTTTTAAAACGCTCCTGGTTGAGTCATATTTAATAAGTGACACACATTTTCCAAAAAAAGAAGAAGAAAAAAAACTTGTGTGTTGTTTCAGGGACCATAAGTTCATCCAAGTGGGAAACGAAAATTGTTAAAGGCATGAGGAGAATAACTCGAGCGCTGCTTGCCCTCTGCAGCTTTTCCTTAAACGTTTCAGAAGTCCCTACTTTTAAACAAAACTGTAACATTTTCCACACAGAACTCATGGACACGAAAGCTGCACGACCCTTCAGTTTTTCCTTCAACACCAGCGACTACCGCATCCTCCTCATGGACCAGGATCAGGGCCGCCTGTACCTGGGCAGCCGGGAGTACCTGGTTGCTCTGGACATGCACAATGTCAACAAGGAGCCACTTATAGTGCGTACAAACTCCAGGAGCCCTCTTCTTAAATCCACTCTGCTACTTGGCATGTGGTCTTAAACCTCTGAGTGCAGTGATCCTAATTTGGGTTCCTTTTTTTCCCCCTCCAATGCAGATCCACTGGCCAGCCTCTGCAAAGAGAAAGGGAGAATGCCAGATGACAGGAAAGGGTAGACAGGTGGGATCTTGTGCTCACACCCAGCACTTTATGAGAAATATCGCGTCTCTCCAGATGCTACGGCAATGTTTGAATTCCATTTGTCTTGCTCCTCTTTGTCCAGGGTGAATGTGCCAACTTTGTGCGCTTGATTGAGCCGTGGAACCGCACCCATCTCTACACCTGCGGCACAGGGGCGTACCAACCCATCTGCACATTCATCAATCGGGGCTGGAGGGCAGAGGTGAGCGAGGCATTTACAGCTCCCCAAGTGGGACTTACAGTAAAACGCTCCCAGCACCGCAGGCCTGGAAAGCTTTGTCCTGCTAAATATTTCAGGACGGCAAACTAGGACACTGATTTGTTTACGATTTTCCTTATGCTCCACCTGTCTCGTCACGGCAGACTATTTTTATGCGCGCTCTCTTTCTGATGTGCCTCTGCAGGACTACCTGTTTAGGCTGGTCTCTGGCTACATGGATTCAGGGAAGGGAAAATGTTCCTACGATCCCAAACAAGAGAATGTTGCCGTTCTGATCAGTAAGAAATGCTTGACTAATAAGCAGAAGAAAAAAAAAACATACCCAGGTGTGATCTAAGCTGCTCAGTGAATTGTTCGATGTTTGTCCATCTTTGCAGATGGTAACCTGTATGCAGGTGTACATATTGACTTTATGAGCACAGACGCTGCTCTGTTTAGGACCATGGGAGGGAGGACAGCAATCAGGACGGAGCAGTATGACTCCAGGTGGCTCAACGGTGAGTAAGTGTGGGTGTGAAGAAGTAAACGCCAGTGATTACAGGTTATAGATCCTCTCGTGTTATTTTGACAACCACTCGTTTCAATCCTCTTTCTGCTTATCTGTTTTGTTTTGTTTTTTATCCCCCAGAGCCGGTGTTTATCCAGATCCAGCAGATCCCTGACAGTGCAGAAAAAAACGATGACAAACTTTACTTCTTTTTCCGAGAGAAGAGTCTAGACACCAGCGGCGGGGCGAGCCCCACGGTTTTGGCCCGGGTGGGCAGAGTGTGTCTGGTGAGCAGAACCGCGCTGTTAAAGAAAATGCGGGGCCTTACAGAAGTGTCTCTGCTCCTTGATCCTTTTCACGTCTTTAAATGTTGCAGCCGCAAACCTTGGTGTATTTTTTTTCATAATTTTATGTTATGGAGGGGACATTAAGTGCATAAATGTGAAGAAGAAGGAAAACATTTTATTTGAAAAGTGTGGCATAAATTTTAATTAACTCCCATTATTCTTATTCCCCTTAATAAATTATAATCTAACCAATTGCTTTTGAAAGTCCCTTTGTGGGTAAATGGATGTGTAATTTAACATCAGTATAAAAAAAGTCAACCTTAATCAACTGCTTGAGCAAGGAGAGCAATAATCACAGAAGTGGCTAAGAGGCCCATGGTGACTCTGGAGGTGCTGCAGAGATCCACCGCTCAGGTGGAAGCACTGTCAACAGGACGAATGCTTGTCATGCCCTCTGCAAATCTGACCTTTTATTGAAGCCTGAATGCACAATCCGTATGGTCAAATATGGCGGCGGCAGCACCAAGAATGTTTGTTAGGGACACGGAAGCTAGTCAGAGTTGACGGGATGATAGATGGATCTAAAAGCAAGATGATTCTGGAGGAAAACCTGTAAGAGTCTTTAGATTGGGACAGAGGTTCGTCTTCCAGTAGGACAACAACCCTGATCATACGGCCAGAGATATAGTGGAAATCGATAGATTGGCCATGTTAAAGATCATGCCTAAGCTCAATTAGGAATCTGTGCCAAAACTTCACTTAGTATCCTCCTAGTCTGACTAAGCTTGAGCTTTTTTGCAGTCAAGGCTTGGTTAAAAATGTCTGTGGATGTGCAGAGCTGATAGAGACAAAGAGTTGACTCAGGGGGCTGCAATACGAGCAAACGTTTCTTTTGTCTCATGAAGTTATGTGAAGTGAGGAGTTAACCAGCCCTTACATATCCCCTGCAGAATGATGAAGGAGGCCAAAAATCGCTGGTGAACCGCTGGACGACGTTCCTGAAAGCCCGTCTTGTCTGCTCAGTAATTGGAGACGACGGGGTTGAGACATCATTTGATGAACTACGTAAAGTCCTGAGAAACTGCCTCTAATTGTGTCTTAGCTACATCTGCTCGGCTGTGTTCCTAATGAAATGCATGACATTGTTTTTTTTGTTTTTTTTTTTCCACAGGAGACGTGTTCATTCAACCAACGCAGGATGAAAGAAACCCCATGGTGTACGCTCTCTTCGCTACAGCCGGGTGAGTCATTAGCTGGAATCAAGGTTAAAAATTCATACCTCCGTCATTTCTTTGTTTTATCAACACATTTTTTTTAATGGATAATCTATTCTAAAATTTTTATGTTTGCCACACTTCTTCATCTTTGTTCTTTGCTTTCTCTCAAGCTCTGTGTTCAAGGGCTCGGCAGTCTGTGTGTATTCGATGGCCGATGTCCGCAATGTCTTCAACGGACCGTTTGCCCACAAGCACGGCCATAACTACCAATGGACCGAATACACTGGGAAGATTCCCTATCCACGTCCTGGAACAGTAAGCTTAAGTCTCATTGGTCTTCACGGGGAAAACGATAACGTTGATGTAATCAAGTGTTTATTTCCCGTCTTGCATCCAGTGTCCAGGAGGAACCTTCACCCCAGGCATCCGGTCATCGAAGAACTTCTCTGACGAGGCCGTGAATTTCATCCGAGCCCATCCCCTCATGTTTCATTCAGTTTATCCTATCCATCGCCGCCCCCTGGTGGTGAAGACCGGTGTGGACTACCGGTACACGGCCCTTGTGGTTGACCAGGTGGACGCCGTGGACGGCCGCTATGAGGTCCTCTTTCTAGGCACAGGTGAGAAAGCTGCGGTACAGATCGATGTGGAACAATTTCACAAAAAAAATGTATATGTTCAACGAGGTTTATGTTGCTTTTAGACCGAGGCACAGTGCAAAAGGTCATTGTGTTGCCCAAAGACCCAACAACCTTGGAAGAACTGACTCTGGAGGAAGTCGAGGTCTTTCGGGTATGTCTCTGTATCTGCCTGAATACATTATGTGACAATGATCCTAACCGCAAAGGTTTAAACGGTTTTTTTCCCCCCCCCATTGACATACAGACCAGAGTTCCTGTTAAAACAATGAAGATTTCTTCAAAAAGAGTAAGCTTTTATTCATTCTTCATAATGTAGACACTGCAGTTTATTGCAAAAGTATTTGTGTAAAATGTAAATATCCTGGAAGGAAATCCTTTGGGGCTTTAAAAGACTCAATACTAGATCAGAGGTTCACTTTCCAACAGGACCACAACCATAGGCACACTACCAGAGCTACGATGGAATGGTTCTGATTAAACCTGTTAGAGTTTTTAGATTGGGACGATGATCATACGGCCAGAGATATAGTGGATATCGATAGATTGGCCCCGTTAAAGACCGTGCCTAAATTCAATTAAGAATCTGTGCCAAAACTTCAATTGGTATCCTCCTAGTCTGACTAAGCTTGAGCTATTTTGCAGTTAAGGCTTGGTTAAAAATCTCCGTGGATGTATAGAGACTAAGAGTGGACTGGTTCTGATTAAATCTTGCCGAGAGACAAGAAGTGAATGTTACTGTTCACAGATGCTCTCGATCCAGTCTGAGTCGTCTCTGTTTCACATAAAATCCTAACAAACACGCAGCAGTAAACCCACAGGGTATGAATACTTTTGTAAGGCGCTGCCTATTTACGCGCGTGTGCAAAAGCCAAGTCCCAACCCCTTTTTGAGTCGAGCCCATTTTGTGTGTGCCGCTGCAGCAACAGCTGTACGTCTCCTCGGACGCGGGGCTGACGCAGGTGTCGCTGCACCGCTGCGGCGTGTACGGCAGGGCGTGCTCCGACTGCTGTCTGGCCCGCGATCCGTACTGCGCCTGGGACGGAGAGAGCTGCTCTGCCTTCACCCCGTCTACCAAAAGGTACGGGTCGCCTCATGCAGTCGCTGTGAAGCATTGCTACGTTTTAGGCATGAAACTTCAACTCTCTCGTTTTAGGAGGAGCAGAAGACAGGACGTTAAGCACGGCGATCCGCTGAGGCAGTGCAGAGGCTTTAATGCCAAAGGTCCGCGGGTGTTTTCACTTGTTAAATGACATGTATGTTTAGTCTCATGTTTAGTTTTCAGCAGTTTTCTTTTCTGTCTTCGTGTGCAGTGGAGAAACGTCTGAGAGAGACGGTGCAGTTTGGGGTGGAGGGCAGCAGTACCTTCTTGGAGTGCCAGCCTCGCTCCCCCCAGGCCTCCGTCAAGTGGCTCTTCCAGAGGGAAGGAAAGAGGAAAGTGGTGAGGGGGAAAAACAACAAACTTTTTTTTTTTCAAGCAACTCCACAGACTTAATTTATTGACTGCAGTTTTAATAAGAAAATTATTAATCATCCATTCAACAAATCGACAAAGTGATTCCAAGTCTGAACCTGCTTCTTAGTTTTGTGACAAGAGAAATAGCCTCAAGCTACAAATCTTAGCCTGCAAGTTCAATGATCCTGGAGCTCTTTTGTGACTTGTTTGTAAGGATTTGGATTTTATGTAATAGACTAGCAGTGCATAATTGTCAAGCGGAAGAAAGATTCTAGTATATCGTAGTAAATAAATAGTTTTCAAATAGCTTTACAAATTAAAGTCTTAAAAGCGTTATGTGAATTTGAGTTCAGTCCGCCTTTACTCCAATACCCCCTAAATAAAAGCCAGGGAAACCATATCAGCAGTAAATAAAGTCACCTCACAGGAGTGAACATTTCAGAAGGAGCCAAAGTCTTAACCAAAATCCAACTTCAAATTTATGGTAATACTTAAAAACTGCTGTTCACAGATGCTCTTGATTCAATATGAATGATCGCAAGTTATATTGAAAGGGAAAAATGTGGAGACCTGCAGCTGTAGTTGCTGGAGTTGATGAATATAGGTTTATACCACACTACAGATTTTACTTTAGACGATACCATGCATGATTTTCCTTCATCTGACACTTAAATCATTAATAAAATACAGTTAAACCTGTGGCCGGAACATGAGAAAATGTAAAAACACCAAGCAGTATGAACACGTTTGCAAGGCATTGTATGTCATCAGTCGGCGACATGCAGGGCAGATGCAGTTTGCTGTTAATAACTTTGCATTTGTGGACAACGAGTTATCTACAGTCAAAGAACTAAACAGAGCCTATTTCAACTAGTACTCAGAGTTTAAACGCTTGCTACCAAACATGGCATATCAGCTCTGCAGAAAAGATGCAAAGCAACTGAGGCCAACCAGCAAAGTGGACGTTTCACTTCAAGCTACTGGGTGCCTGTAGCTGATTACAGCTACATTTACATGTAACTTCATTAATTTACCTCTTTAAGATAGTTATAGTTTATTCAGTAAGGGTGCAGAGTACTTCCTTATGCTGCCGGTGTGGCGCTCTCAGCAATTAATGCATATTTGCATCAATAGTTGGCTATTACCCTTTATTACATGAATATATGTGTGAAGCTGTTGCTGTTGTTTCGTTCCTGTTACCTGCAGCTGAATCGTGTTGGGGGCGTTTTGAAAACCAACCAGGGCATCCTCCTGAAGTCTCTGAACCAGTCGGACGCAGGGCTCTACCACTGCCTCGCCACGGAGAACAACTTCAAGCACACCGTGGCCCGGGTGGCTTTGCGCATCCTGGATCGGGACATCGTCCTGGCGCTCACCGCTCAGGACGAGGACGAGGAGCCAAAGACCCGCCAAGCAGGGCCCTTCCCTCAGTCGCCCGTCGCCTCCACCCCCTTCC
The DNA here is from genome assembly GCF_011125445.2 of Fundulus heteroclitus. Classification (NCBI taxonomy): domain Eukaryota; kingdom Metazoa; phylum Chordata; class Actinopteri; order Cyprinodontiformes; family Fundulidae; genus Fundulus; species Fundulus heteroclitus. The sequence goes on along the minus strand of NC_046361.1, from coordinate 30,934,632 downwards.
CACCGGAGATCAGACTGATTAACCAGTACTGCCAGTCCTACTGGGACCAAGTCGCCCCCAAACAGCAGCAGCAGCGGAAGCGCACCAGCCGCAGGCACACAGAAAGCCAGGACCAAGGCCTTGGTTAGAGGGCGGGGCGGTCCAACACCGGTCTGTCTGGACTTTATGCTGGACTTTTCATGTTCGACACATGTTTGGGTGTCACTTCCACTCGTTCGGGGCGGGCGATACCGTCCCTTTATCATCAAAGTGTTCTGCAGATTTCAAACCCAAGTAAATCCATATCAAATATAGTTTACACTACTGATGACCACATTCTTAATGATGCCATATGTTTCTAGTTACCAAAACAACAGCTTTATTACCGTTGTATAATTATGCTACCGTGCTTTTAAAAAAAAAAAAAAAAAAAAGCAGACTGTTCAGTGGAACAAAACACACATTTCACGTAAACTTGGTGTTCTTTGCAAAAAAAAAAAAAGGAAAAAAAGGCTGAATGCAATGCAAGTGATAAGCCTCTAGTTACACAAGTATGCTCTCTTTAAAGTATCTCCAAACAGAAGTGTAATATATTAATTGTGAATATAATATTAATGGTCATGACCTGTTGTTTCGACTACCCTGTATTGTATGAGGCTACCATGTTGATATAAATGCATATTTTGCATGCATGCGGTCGTCGTTTCTTTGCGAGTTGTACATTTCACGGTAGCTCTGTTCTCAGACTTGTTGTGTTCTTGACGTTGGCGAGTTGTAATGTGTTCTGTTAAGCTAATTCCATTGGATGTTGACGTTTAAAGAGCTCCCCTTACTGTCCTGTGCTTTGGTGATCTACGGTATGTGAGTATTGGACGTCTGTGTAGTGTACAGTGTTCTTCCAGTTATGCACTTTGTTGTTGTTGTTGGTGACATTGGTGGGGAAATGGGGATCTTTGCACAGATGTATGACAAGAACTGATTTTTTTTTATGTACAGTATGTGATAAAAATGGGAGCAAAGCTGTCTCGGATGTAGTATTGTTTGTCAGTGTGTTGTCCTACACTGTATTTGGACATTTTTAACAAGTAAAACCTTTTTTTTTTTTTTCTTTCGGTCAGAGTACCCTTTTTCAACCAGGATGGCGGGTTTTATAAAGATGAAGCACATTTACAATTAGCCTGTAGTAAAGCCTTAAGAAAGCAATTTATAATTGCAGAATCTCCCCATGAAAAATCCAGTCTTTAATTTGGGTACATTAATTAATGCATTATTGACCTTCTCTTCTGACAACAAAGCCGCACATTTCCTATAACTTTGGAGTTACAGATGGGAACATACAGAAAGAGAGGGATTTTTGACCATCCTCCGATGGTTTCCAGAGATATATGCAGGTCTAGGGGCTATTATGGTCACAGAAGACGTTGTCTTTGTCTCTGGTGAGCTATTTTTATGTGTTTTAGATCTCTATCTTGCTGAAACAGCTGTTTTTGATTCTTTTTCAGCTCTTTGGCAGAGGCCAATAGATTTAAAAAAGAAAATGCCCAGCCATTTCAAAGAGTCCATGATGGCAAGCTTCCCCAGACCTTGGGAAAAGAAGATCCTCTACCATACATACGGGAACGAGGTTCTTTGCCATCAGGCTCATCTTTTGGTTTCTGCCAGACCCACCTGTAGTGCTTATTGGTTAAAAAAACACAACCTTAGGCTCATCTAACAAAAGCACTGAGAAAAAGAATTCTGGCATCTACTGGATCTATCTAAGCATATTGTGTTGATTCAACATTATTGTTTCATGTACTTAGAGAACATAATATTGTGCAGATACTATATAATATGAGACGTGCGCATCACCATCTTCAATTTAGCTTGACTGAAACTGAATGAATCAGTTGAAGTTCACTTGGGACAGCAAGTAAAAATTAAAAATCGCCTTCGTTATGTTATCTTGTGTACTGAGAGGCAGATGTTACTTCATGTTCAAGAAGATGTTTAAGAACTGATGAAAATGAATGCGATGAGAGAGATGTTCCTGAAACAATCTGTTACGCTGGTCGCACAGAATGCACTAATGGTTCACGTGAGTGGAGCGTATCCTCCTCACCCGTCTGCTAGCCACTAAACCTAACATCTCAATATGTAAACCTAAAGAAGTCAGGGGAACTGAATATTTCACACAACATAGGAGCCTAGCTTCAAACTCCAACGAAGTCTTTTCTGATTCACTGATCTGGTGGCTCACAGGGGAAGGAGACACCTGTAGTAATCTACAGGTTGCAGGATTAAAGTCTGACAGGTTTCCTATTACTTTAAGCTCCGCCCCCTCGGTTTTAATTGATCAAATAGTTTTAGAGGAAAGTGATTGAGTTGTGTTGAAGTGAAGTGACCAGATCATGTTGAATTAACACAACATTATAGACTGATGTGAAAGCAAAAGGTTGGTCTGCAAACAATGTCCGCTATTGAATTAGAATTAGTGGATCCAAAGCATTTTTATTCGGTGCAGTGCCTTTTCTTAGTTTTGAATCATGAACCCTGATCTCAACAGACAATTGACGCCGTCAGCGCTTTTGATGTTGTTCTTTTTTTGTGTGTGACTTCCTGAAGAAGTCATCAATCTATTCTAATTTTATTCGGTTACCCGGTTTCTGTTTTCGGCGTTTATGGAAAAGAGATTATGCTGAGGTTTAAAAAGGATTTGTAACCATTTCCAGACTCAAAGATAGCAGAGGCTTTCCGTCTTATCTGTTCTTTAGCTTGGAACATGACATGTTTCCTTTTGAGATCTTTTGGCCTACTTCATGTTGTCAGACTGGATCTGGATCACAGGTCTGGCAGTAATCAGGCCTGGGTGTGACTAGAGCAATTGGACCAAGATAATGTGGTTAATCATATAATTTGTGATTTAACAAGGAAGTGAATATATTTTCTCATGAGGCCATGTTGGTATGGATAGCTTTTTTCCCTGAATAAATTTAAAAAAAATCATTTGAAAAATTTAAGTTGTATTCAATTAGGTTCTCTTTTTCCAATATTAATGTTTGAGCTGTTTGATGATCTGAAAAACTGGAGTGTGACGTAAACGAAAGGACAGACGGAAAATGAAGAAACATAGGCTAATTTATTCTTATCTTTTTTTCTAAATTATAAATAAAAATGTGACTTATTCTACTGAAATAACACCAAATTCCCTCTTGTAATACATCAGTCTTCAAGCAGACCTCATTTTAACATATAACATGAAACACTGTCATGTATGTAAGCCAGTTAACGTGTATGTAAACATGAGCTGAGCAGTTGTTTTCAAAGATGTATACAGGTCACACAAAAACACACCTCAGCCTAACCTGAAAGCCATGTTCTCTTGTCTTGCCCCTATTGAAGAGTGGCAAAAACAAATGGGCCTCAGCGTTTCCGCATATTTACAGTATTACCCAGGGAAACAGTAAGTCATGGATTACTGATTAAAAGTTCCTATATGTTCTAATCAACATTTTTTTTAAACTTCAGTTACATTTATTTTACTTGAATTATTTAGGTATTGTGATTATTTTTTAAGATAATGATTCGTTACCATTACATTGAGTTTTTTTTTCTCTCTATAAATGTAATCATATAAAAAAAAGTCAAATTTCTAGTGGAAAGTTATGCTATAAAAGAAGATTTTACTCTAAGGCTTTTTATACATGTTCAACTAAGGGTGTGAATAATCATGGAAGAAAACTGTGCATCCATCATTTTTTTATTTTTACTTTATTTTTATTTTATTTTTTTTAACTCCAGCACAGGTACAGTTTACCATAAATACAAGTCGTTTTCCACTTTGAAGCGCCCGAGCTTCTCACAAAACATCATGTAACAGTTAATGAGCTTAAAACTAACATGTTCAGAATCCTCAGCAGCCGCGGCCTCATCAGTCATCCCATTCGTCGTCATCTTCATCGTCGTATCCTGCCTCCTCTTCACTTTCGTCTGTGAGAGTGAACACACGCGCAAACATGAAGGAGTTTACGCCCCCTTTTCTTTTTGGCTCAATCAACACCTGCGTAAATATGTTGGCTGATGCTTACCAGAAGAATGGATGACTTTACTCCTCTTCTGCATGACCATCATGAGGGCACCGACGATGCCCTCTCCTCCGTCTGGTGTTGACGGCGGTGGCGGCTCAGAGCTTTCTGTTACCTGCAGAACGCACACGAAGGCCGTTTATGGATGGAAATTTAACGCAAAGGTACAAAATATGATGACAGAATTATTATTATTTATTTTTTTACTTTTCTGAGACTTTTTCCAATTCGGATCTGATCGAGCAGGGCCCCTCGGCTCTCTCCTCCTCCTCCTCCTCCTCCAGATGCAGGAGCAGGTGATGATGCAATGGGAGGAGGAGAGGGGAAATCTGAAGAAGTAAAAGCCTGAGGAGGTGGAGGAGGAGGCGGAGGAGGAGGAGGTGGAGGCGGAGCTCCTCCTCCACCCCCCCTGCTGGGTGTAGATGGGGCAGGAGGTGGAGGGACGCCCATAGAGCGATGGTTCGAGGGCGGCGGAGGAGGCGGCATGCTGTGGAAGGGCATTGGGGGTGACATGGGAGAGGGCCGTGAAGGAGGCGGCATCGGCGGATGTGAAGTTTGGGACGGTGGAGGCGGTGGAGGTGGACCTCCTCGGTTTGTTGAGGGAGGGGGTGGCATGCCTCCGCGGGATGGAGGTGGATGAGGGGGCGGGGCTCCCCGCTGTGACGGGCCTGGGACGGGAGGCAGGGGGCCCGTGCGACCTCGTGGGGGTGGGGGGGTCGGACCCGGGGTACCGGCACCAGGCACAGGAGGCAGGGGTCCCTGTCTGCCGGGTGGAGGTGGTGGAGGAAGACCAGCTGTGGTGTAAACAGAAGGAGACGCACATTAGAAACGAGCCCAGTGGATTTTCAGCCTCCCGGGAAGCAGAGGCGTTAATTAGGAAGGCGAAAGCAACAAATCAGACCTTTGTTGGCCTCCCTCTTCACGGCCTCCATGCCTCCTGACTGCTCTATGACATTGTAGATCAGCTGGGAGGTCTTTTCGTCCCTCAGATCGGCGTCAGAAATGCCTGCCTGGGAGAGCAGCTTCGACAGGTCCGGGTCAAGGTTGTTGGGGTCCCATCCTACGTGAGATACATGCCTGTCGAGAAAACAAGAACAGGAAAAGGAGCAACGGTAAACGCTGGAATATATTCATCAGTGACCTCCGACAGCGTTTGCAGCAATTCGAATCCTTACTTAAATCCACTCGGTGCTCCTATGTCCGCCTTGGAGAGCTTGACACCTTTTTTCTTTTTATTGTTCTTGTTCTTCTTGCCTTTGTCAGAGACGGCTGTGGGAAGGGCAGGCGAAGGCATGGAGCGGTAGCGAGAAGACTGGATGTCCGGGTTCTGGATGTCCACAGTGGCCATGTGAAAAGAAGCAGGGCTGGGAGAAGCTGATTTTGGGGGAGAAGAGCAAAACAATGAGCTTCATACATTCATACAATCATGACAAAAACAGAAATACGAACTACAGTCATAATGTATAAATATTTCGGGTGCAAACATTTAAAAAGCGGATATTTAATACCATGTTTAAAGAAACACATACACTGTAATCTTCCCTCTGTCTGACATTAAATCAGACTAAATGTTGCATCCATTGTCAGTCAAGAGTATCTAATTTTTTTCTATTCGCGAAACGATCATTGAATGGAGGAAAATGGGCGAAGCTTGCAATCTTGAGAACAGCGTCCCGACTGTGAAGTACGGTGGCGGCAGAATCATGTTGTGTCTGTGATCCGCTGCAGGCGGGAGCGGTTTGCTTAACAAAACAGACGGCTCCGTTAGGAAGGAACGTTTTATGGACGTTTTGAAGTAACATCTAAAGACATCTGCCAGGAAGGTAAAGCTTGAAATGGAGACACTCAATACCCTGAGCAGCCATATTAGTGGTTAAATGGCAACAAATTCAGTGTTTCAGAGTGGCCGTCCCAAAGTCCCGATCTCATTCCCAAAGAAAATTAGCGGAAAGAGACGAAAAATATTCAGGGGAACAAGGCGGTTCATCAACCCGACTCAGCTGACCCAGTTCTGCCAAGAGGAATGGGCCACAATTCTAGCAAACTACTGAGATAAGAAGACTACCCATATGTTTGACTTTAGTCATAAAGTTTAAAAGGCAAGTCATGCAAATACTAAGGAAATGTCTGAAAACCTTGTATTTGAGGAAGGTAAAAAAAAAGTCTAAAAAAAATGTCTGACATTTAGCAAAATGTAAATAATTTTGTTCATCCTAATAAAAAACAAAAATAGTAATTGTGTAATTTGGTTTACCAACAGGGCATGAGCAGTTTATGTATACACATTATAGGAGATACGCACCAGGTGGAAGAGGAGGAAGGGAGCCTCTATCTGGATCAATAGAAGAAGAGAAAACACGTGTTTATGGCGCAAGTTCAAAGCTGTTTGTAAATTTCAAAGATGTGCTTCAGTGTGTTTTACCATTTGTCGGTGGGGGGCGCTGTTTCTTCTCTGTCAGTCACAAACCAGCCACCATTTTGATTCACAGCATCAAGGAGGTCACAAAGTTGGCATGAATTGATAAAAAGAAATAAACAAACGCAAATAACTTGTAAGTATTTACTGTATGAAGAAACATCCAGCAAATTCAGTCGATTCAGCAGATTTTTTGTACTTGTGATATTTCCCACAAGGGCAACTAAAGTCTTATAGAGCACAGCTAGATAGGCAAATATGGCATTTCAACATGACAACACAAAATGTCTTTGAGCCTCTCTGCGGTGCTGAAACTGCTCTCACTGACCTTGACGGTTGTTTTTTTGGTTGATCTTCTCCATGATGGTGTTCTGGAAGGCGTCCGCTTCCTGCTGGTCCGTGAAGTTCAGCCCAACCTGACAGTCCTGCAGTTTGTTACAAACGCACACGGAATCAAACACATTACGAAGAAACGCAGAACCCGCCGAGAAAAACTCTGACTTGTGAAAACGTGCAGGGAATGCCGTTAAGGGGTTAGATCGGCGCGCGTCTTACATCTGCAGCAAAAGTATGAAAGTACGGCAGCGGCACCGAGTAAACAAGTTGGTTGTACAGCTCCTGCTCCCAAATTTGCCTCCCAGCCTGAGGAAAGAAGATTATAATCATTGTTCCACCCTCTCAGGGATGCCTATGTGCTACTCGTCTCATATAATACAACTTTGTGACGTTTTAAAAAAGGAGAACTTAGTCACTGTGTGACGAAGTCTAAAAATGGGGTCTTTGTTAGTGTGAAGGCTTGTCATCTGACCTTCAGGTCAAACATGCGTATGAAGTAGGAGCGCTGAGGGTTGTCTTTGACGAAGCAGACCACTCCAGTGTGCTGCAGGCTCCACATGGACGGGCTGTTGGGCAGAGCCATGAAGAGCTGGGCCACCGCCGTGGCCATGGACTGCACACACAAACACAGGACAGACACAGGACACAGTTCAGTGCTGATAGGACCTGTGAAAGCAATTTATTGCAGCTCAAAATGTAAATTAGCAGTCGGATGATGATGATGATGATGATGATGATGATGATTGACTTCCTCCTCTGCTTTCATTTGCCCTGATAATAAGTGTTGTAGTGCACTGTGTTTTCCATTGCACCTGCTGTTTTAACTTTTTTTTTTTTTTTTATTGGCATGAGGTCAAACAGACAAACTCCGAAATAATGTTTCCTTTAGTGGATTAGGATAAAACGAAGAGCGGGCCGACCTCTGCTCTGCCGTAAGACTAAACACAGTCATCAAGTCTAATTCTGACAGAGGAGGAAGAATCGATTCAGCCACCATTTCCTGTTACTGCTACCGACTTTCTTGATGACCCGATGTAAGAAACCATTGTTTTGCCGTATTTACATCTTTGATTTAAGAAACATTACAAAAAAATTAAACAGTCGATGTCTTTTTTCCCCCCCTTGAGAACATAGTGAGCAACATTTGAAAGAATTAACTTATGGAAGCTTAAATATTTAATCGACTAACCGTTATTTTAACGATCCACTTCAGGAAATAACTTACAAGGCTTTGACAGGACGAAAAGCCTGCAACTTTAACTCATATCAAGGCCTTTAATCACAAGTTAGAGCAAATTAAGAAGAGCACCCCCCCTCCCAGCTCAGCTCAAAACTTACAGCACACCTTCTGCCCAGCAGCTCCTCCAGCTTCTCATTCTCCGGGTTGCTCAGCAGGGAGCTTTGGACGCTCTCCGTTTTGCTTTTTCCACGGCTCATTATCCTTTCTCACAGAAGTCCCGGCTTATTTGAAATGATTATCTCTTGCATTTGACAGAAATGACAAAAAAATGGTCCTGGCAACGCGCTGTCAGAAAGGAAGTTTCTCTTCTCTGTTCTGTGCGCACATCAGCTCAAAGCAGGAAACGGACAACCACACTTCTCTAACCCCCACTTTTCTTCTCTCGCTCACAGGCGCAGAGCACATCAACTTGTTACTTCCATTTTCTGAGAGAGAGAGAGAGAGAGAGAGAGAGAGGCAGTGTGTGTGTGTGTGTGTGTGTGTGTGTGTGTGTACTCTTCTCTTGCAATGAGGGCATTTGTTTTACAGCCATGCAAACAAATACCCTTTATCTCAAACAGCTGAAACCAGATCTTTAGATAAAGGGTTTTAAAAAAACAGCCCCCCCCCCACACACTGACATTAAAGCAGACTAAACATTTGTTGTTTTCCACAATAAGCATTTTTTTTAGAGAACAATTTAAAATTTTCTAAAAAGTCAGTACCTTACTTTTCTTTAGTATTTAGTGATTTTTTTTTTTTTATTAAACTGTATAACTTGGGGTAAATGTTTGAGGTATACAGCTTCCGTGTATATATCCTTTTTACTTCTTATTTTACTGTATTCTTATTTTTTGTCTGCACCATCAACACCCAGTCAAATTCCTTGTAAGTGCAAACCTACTTGCCGATTAAACTTGATTCTGATTCTGAAAAAAAAACCTTCTCACTACGGTTTGCTGTAGTTTTGGCCCATTCGTACAGAACTGCTGTAACGAAGTCAGGTTTAGGGTCGCCATGCCCAAACGCACCTTTTGAAGCTCTGCCCACAAATTATCTCTCGCAGATCAGGGCCTCGATGTAGCCACTCTAAAAGGTTGGCTTTGTTGTCCTGTGTAACTATTTTACCAGCATCGTTTTCCACCTGGAAGACCCATTTGTGTCTTAGCTTTAACCTCCTGTTTGTCTTAAGGCGTTCCGCATCATGTTTTCCTCACGTTGCCATCGTTTTTGTGAAGTGTGTTAGTCCCACCTGCAGCAAAATACCGTAACATGGTGCTGCCAGCGCCTCGTACTCCATAGTTTGGACGTTGTTCTCAGGCATGCAAGCTTCCCCATTTTGCCTCAAAATACAACAATGGTTATTACACTTTGGGTTTGTTAGGTCACAGGAGACTAAAGGCTGTGCAATTGTAAACTGTGATCCGCTGTTTTAGGTTGCTTTTACAGCAATGGCTTCTTCCTCGCCGGGCGACCTTTTAACCCGTTTTGCTGCAGGACTCATTTAACTTTGAATAGTCCCTTTCTAAAGCTGCAGCCAGCATCTTTACAAGGTCTTTGCTTTAAATATGGAGTTGATTAACGGGCGTTTTCACAATAAATTACCTTTATCTCTGGGACGTAGAATCCATCTCAATAATTGGGCATTCGGGCAATTTAAAATGTCTATAAATGTGACAGCTTAAAGCATTTGCACCATGAACCAGAGGTGGTGGTTCATAATTCTCTTCCTGGATATGTTGCCTAATCTTTTGACATTTTCTTAAAATGTCATACTACGATGGCGTCGTCTTAAAATGCACCCAGAGGTGTGCCTCCGGTTAATTCAGGGTTGGGAAATACCCAATCAGAAGCTGACTTTTCTAAATTGGTATGATGCATAGTAAGATTAAGGGGTGCAAATATCAGATTTTTAAGACAGTAATGCAAATTCAGTTCAGCAAGTAGAAATAAAACAAACTTGTCGCAAACAGGAAATAACTTGTCTGGTTTAATACCGGAGGGCGAGAAAAAAAAAATGTGTTATCTCTTTTTTTAAACAGTGTAGGTATCTGGTGTCGACTGAAGACATAAAAACAAAATGCAATAACAGACTCGCTTGTAGAAACAAAACATATTTTATTGCAATATGTCAGTCAAACCAGTCGGAAAATGAACAGGTTGTTTAACAAAGGTAACAGATGTTTTGGTCCAATTTCACAGAAAGACATTTATTTTCACCTTGTCGATGGGTAACATACTGAAACATTTCTCAAAGAGATGAAACATGCTTTGTAACACTGGATGTTTTAAGGCTCTACTTTAGCACACTTTACGTGATAAATTAAAAAGAGGTAAGTTCTCGGTCAGTGTAACTGAATAAATACACTCTTTGGTTTGCAGCTAAACTAATATAAAAACATTACTTTTCTTGTGCAAAAAAACCCTTTCTGCGATTTGGCTCATGTGATTGTCAGCAAACTGTCTGAACAGCAGCAAAATCCTGCATATTGCACCGGATGTGTTGGTCACCTCAGATTCTGCCTGAAAGAATGCAATTTTTTTTATATTTTTTTTATATCCGTCACAATCAGAGACAAAAACTGATATCACATTAGTTGAACTTCACTTCATACCAAGTTGTTTCTTTACCAAATATAACAATCTCTGTGGAAATACATCCATTGTTTTTTTTATATTTTGTTGGACAAATTTAGGGGAATTTAAGTTTTGTTTGATGAAAAAAAAAAAGTAATCTGAATTATTAGGGAAGTACAATGGAGGGATGTAGGCAGTGACTGAACTATTCCATGGAAGACTGAAATGGGATTTCCATTTTAGTCATGCTCTTCTCATCTGCTGCCATCTTCACCCTCAGTTTGAGCTGTGGCAGGGCGGACTCGGTCAGAACCCGTTCCAAGCCGTCCCGTGTTCCCTCCTCCGCGACAGGACATTTTCTTGTCCCATCGCACGTCAAAACATTTCCCTTATTTCGACGCTTTCTTCGTTGGAAAACTCCAGACTTTGGACGGGATCTCAGCTGATCGGGATAATTACTGGGAGAGTTTTTGGTCGACATTCTGTTTGTAATACCTTTGTTCAGTCACAGCAGCGAGCGCCCAGCTAGTGGCCACCTATGCTTCCGGACTTTCCGGTACTCCAGTCGATGAATATAAATGACAAGCTCATGATCATGAAGATGAATCCTAACGCTGCAAAGCATGCGGCCTGCAAAAGTTAGAGAAAAGATACTATAAATCCATCAGGCAGGGTTAAAAACCTAGAATAGCAAACATAACACACAAAGAAAGTGCGGTTTGATCAAATGCTTTACCTGAATCTTAGGTTTTGACTTCAAAGGCTCCACATCTTCAGGAACAATGCGGATGTAGAAGATTGCAGGTAGTATGAAAATGAGACTGGGGGCAGATGTGGCTCCTGGAAAACAGAGTGGACAGAGACTGCTTATTGTAAACTGTTAACTTGGCGGCAAAACATTTATTCCTGCTACAGGGATCCAAATAAAGCCCTGATCAAACCTCAAGGTTCAGCTCAATGAATTATTATATCACTGAAAGAAGATCTAAGTCAAGAAGAGAAACTCTTCCATTAAATTCATTAAACTAAGAGGGATATATTTAAAATGTTTATTTCTGTTAATCTTGATCCATAAATTCTCTATTAATCAGGTATTAAATTAAAATAAATGTATTTATTTATTTAAAAATGTTAAAATAAATAAATATTGGTACTTTTTGAGAATGTGGGCCGGTGCCAAGTCCTACTGGTAATTTCAGTTAGCATCTCCATACGGCTTGTCAGCAGAAGCGTAACGTGCTCTAGAGCTTCCTGCTCTTGATCAAACCCCAGCAGAAAAGCTCACTGGATTTTAAGATTCTGTGCCTCTAAATTCTTCCTTTAGACTCTGGAAACTTGATTTTCAAAGCTGTTGAGTCCTTTCTTTTCCTTAGTCCAGGTAAGATGCTTCTGGTACCGTCTATGCTTAAAATGTAGCCCAACACAAGGACTGCAACAGTTGTAGCCCGTGTCTGTCTGTGGTGAGTCTTTAAAAGTGGACTCCTGCCACCGGCCACATGTGAAATTCTTGAATGGGTTTGTTTGTTTAACAATCCTCTCAAGGTTGAGGTTATCTCAGCTGCATGTGTACCTTTTCCCATACCACCATTTTTCTGTCAACTCAATTTTCCATTTGTATGCTTAGATAAAACCCTCTGAACAGCCAGCTGCTTTAGCAAAGGCCCTGGTGACTTATTCTCCTTGTGGAGGGTGTCAAGTCAGCAGCTCTCCCAGGATTATATAGACCATAACACAGCATCTCTTGATTAAAAAATATTTTATATTTGTCTCAACCAATTTTTTTTTTATTTTCTGATAAACAGAATGCTGTGTTTTCATTAAATCATAATCATCAAAATTAGGATAATATGTTTGAAACAGGGTATAAAGAATCCATAAAAAGTAGGTTTCACCATTTAGACTTAAATGACTAAAATAAAAAGTTAGTTTTTGATATTCTAATTTAATGAGATGCGCTTGACGTTTAGAGAGCACAAACTGGAGCTCACACTGTAAGTAGCTAAAGTGAGGCTCCCATTTCTTTTCCCTGCAGTGCAAACATACCGATGACGCCAAAGATGTCCTTGATGGAAGGGACAAATATAACAAGCAAGTTGACCACGAAAATGAGACAGAATGCAATGACGAAGTGTCTGGCCCAGTGGAAAGGCTTTTCAGGGAAGAAGATCTGGAGCAGTGCTCTGCGAATCTGTAAATATAACAAAAAAGAGAGAGGGGGGCAAAGGGAAAAAAAAAAAAATCAGTTTTCACATACAAATAATGAGCATCAAAACTGATGAGCAAAACTTTGCAACAAATCTCGTCTTAGCCCTCAGCTTCCTCCCAGTTAGTTGATAGTCCTATAATAAGCAATGTTTGCTATTTTAATAATATTTTGTCTTCTTAATGTCTATATTGAAATGCCCCTTGCAAAAAAGAAGGCATCTTTATGTTATTTGTATGTTTATAAGAAAAGCAAGCACTTTATGAAGTACATTAACTTGGCGTGAGTTGAGGCTAGCTTAGCTTAGCACAAATGTTTAGGTCATTGGCTCCACTACTACAAAATTGTTTGATATTTTGGTTACATAGATTAAAGACACATAATGTTTCATGAGATTTACATCTGCTGGCAGATGGATTTTGTATCCTTTGACAAAAACTCTCATGCTCTTGCATTAAGGCAATGCTAAGCTAAACGTAAACTACAATAAGCTAAGCTAACATAAGCAAACTACATCCAAGCAAAAAACACATTAACATTTTCTGATGACTTCAAAGTCATATTGATCTTATTTTACTTAAAATTATTTCCAGAAAAATAGCTTTATAAAAATGTTAGTCAAATTATGACTTAATCTTGAGTGGAAAAGACTTATTTAGCGTCAAACTAATCTACTATAGCCTACTAGGTTTTCTTTTTCTTTTTTTGCTTCTTTTTAACAAAAGGAAACAGGAAACTATATTTTGTCACAGTTGTATCAAAAAAGTATTTTTCCCAATGATATTTTCATAATTAGCTACAGGTTTTAATATAAACATTAGACAATCACAAATCCCTTAAACAGAATCTTTCTGACAACATGAAGAAAGCTAAAGATCTCTGAAAGCAGCCCATTCAACATACATTTAAGAACAGATAGGAAACGGAGCCATTTCTAAAGATTTGTAACTCCAGTGAAACAGTGAGAGCCACTATCCACAAATGGAGAAATAGGAACCATCTGACCTAATAAAATTGACCCAAGAGTGCATTGCTGATTTATCCAGGAAGTCACAAAAGAATACAGCACAACATCTAGAGCACTGCAGGCCTTAGCTACCTATTTTGTGGAGTGATGAGTCTGAAGTAAAGCTTTTAGAGGGTGCGTGTCCTATATCTGGCATGAAACTAACACAGCATTTTCAAAATAGAACGTCATGCCATTAGTCAAACATGGCTATCGTAGTGAGATGGTTTGGGATCTGAACAACTTGCCATAATTGATGGTAACATGAATTCTGCTCAAATCCCCAAAGAGAATATCCGGCCATCAGTTTTTGACCTTAAGCTCAAGCACACTTGAGTTTTGTAGCAATACAATAATCCAAAGCACACTAGAAGGTCTACCTCTGAAACTCTAAAAAAAAAAAAAAAAAATACAAGGAAATGTATTTCCTTGTATTGTAGATGCATGGGCATGACCTTAACCAGGCTCTTCATGCCTGAAAAGCCACCACTGTGGTTGTATTAAAAAAGCTATACAAAGAAGAGTTGCCAAAATTCCTCAACATAGTTGTAAAGGATTTGTTGTAAGTTATCTTAAAGCAGTGCTTCTCAAATAGTGGGGCGCGCCCCCTAGGGGGGGCGCGGTGCAATACCTGGGGGGGCGCGGTGACCCTGGGGAACAGGCTCTTTTTTTTTTTTTTTTTTTGGCCTTACTAGTATACAGTGTAATTGCGCATCCACTACAGTAGGGGGCAGTGGCGCTCTCATTGTTACTTTTGTCATGTTTGCGACAGTGCAACATTTTGGTTGCCTTGGTTACCAGTGTTGAGTCACCAGAAAGCTTCGACTGCGTTCTGTCTACAGCCTCCGTTATTCAACAAAACAACCGCCAACATGAAAAAGTTTTTAACAGGGATGAAAAGGAAAGCGGAGGGAGACAGAGATAATGAGACGAAAGAAAGTCACCCGAAAGCTAAGACGAGGAAATACGACGAAGCGTATTTAGCGCTTGGCTTCACGGTGACTACGGTTGGAGAAGAGGAAAGACCGCTGTGTTTGGTGTGTCTAAAAATGCTCGCAGCGGACAGCATGAAGCCAAATAAATTAGCGCGTCACCTAAACACGTTACACCCCAATCACGCCGGTAAGCCGTTAGAGTTTTTTCAGCGAAAACGTGCTGAATATTGCCAACAGTCATCCCGCTTTGTGAAGGCTGCTTCAGTAAACAATCGAGCGCTGTTAGCGTCATATAAGGTGGCGTACCAAATTGCGCAGTGCAAAAAGCCCCACACCATAGCAGAGGAGCTGATACTGCCTGCAGCAATAGACATGGTCTCTGTCATGCTGGACGACGCCAGTGCAGCAAAACTAAAAACTATCCCTCTGTCCAATGACACTGTTGCCAGACGTATAGATGACATTGCTAATGATCTTCAAGAACAGCTGGTAGAGAAACTCAAAGACAAACGTTTTGCCTTACAATTTGATGAAGCAACTGACAGCAACAAAGACTGTCTGTTTATTGCTTATGTACGTTTTGACTTGTCAAACTCCCTGTGTGAGGATCTACTTTTTTGTAAATATGTCAGAGACAGAGCCACAGCTGAAGAGCTATTCAAAATTCTGGACTCCTTTTTGACCGAGAATGGGCTAAAGTGGGAGAACTGCATTGGTGTTTGCAGTGATGGTGCACAAACCATGGCAGGGAAGAGAAAAGGACTTAGGGCACTCATCAAGACAGCCTCACCTCATGCTGAGTGGACACACTGTATCATACACAGAGAAGCTCTTGCATCCAGGCAACTTTCCCCTGAATTAAGTGAGGTTATGACTGACATCATAGGTGTAGTCAATTTTATAAAGACCAGACCACTAAAAACAAGAGTCTTCTCTGCCATCTGTGAGGAAATGGGAGCTGAACATCAAGCTGTGCTCTATCACAGTGAAGCAAGGTGGTCTTGTCCCGAGTTTTTGAGCTCAGAGAGCAAATAAGAGTGTTTTTGGAGCAGGAGCACAAGTATGAAGTGGCAGAAAAATTTTGTGATGAGAACTTCCTGGGAAAACTGGCCTACCTGAGTGACATATTTGGAAAGCTAAATGAACTGAATCTACAGCTTCAAGGGAAAGACAAACACCTCCCTCAGGTCACAGACAAGATTAGCTCTTTCACCCGAAAGCTTGCAATGTGGGGCAGGCAACTTGATGAAGGAAACACAGATTCATTTGAGAACCTGCATGAACTTGTGGACACTAATGACTATGATGTCATCTCAGTGATTCCACACATTAAGCAGCATATTTCCTCACTGATGGGATTCTTTAAAAAGTACTTCCCTGAAAACAGTTCCCAGTATGACTGGGTGAGAGACCCTTTCAGTGCACCAGCTCCAACTGGTTTCAGCTCTGCAGAAGAGGAGCAGTTCATTGACATGACATCTGACTCCACATTGAGACTGAGGTTCACATCACAAACACTCAGTGCATTCTGGCTGAGTGTAGAGAGGCAGTATCCACTCTTAGGGGAGAAAGCTATAAGCATTCTGCTTCCTTTTGCAACATCTTACCTTTGTGAGATTGGCTTCTCTGCTGTTGCTGCACTGAAGACCAAGTACAGGTCCCAGCTAAACATTGAGCAGGAGCTGAGAGTTGCACTATCATGCTTCGAACCTCGCTTCGAAAAGCTGTGCACTGCAAAACGTGCTCATTGTAGCCATTAAACCTGACTTCTTCCTCATTTTGTTTAAAAAAAGAAAGAAAAAATGAGCACAAATTGTTTAATTCATTTTGGTTTTGTAGGTTCAAGTGTTTTATATATTGTGCTCCTGAGTTAATGTGGCTGAACTGAATATATATTAGTTATTATTTTTTTAGTTTTTGTAGTTTATTAGTTATTATAATTATTAAATATTATTTATTGTTCTGATTTAATTTTGCAATGGTGCAATTAGTTGGTCAAACATGTTTACAGTTTAAACAAGGATTTATATATTTTTAATTTCAGGCATTGATGCACTTAAAATAATTTCTGTTGCAGACTTAAAACATTATTTAATAAAGTTATTCTTTGTAAGTTTGACCATATGTGTTTCTTTTTTTCTTTTTTTTAATGTTAATAAGGATAAAATGTTATGCAGGGATGGAAAGTCACGGTGGGAAGTGGGGGGCGCGAATAGTTTTCTTCTTGCTAGGGGGGGCGTAACAGAAAATAATTGAGAAGCACTGTCTTAAAGGAAGGAACAGCAATTTAATGAGTTTAGGGGGCAAATACTGTTTTACATACAACCCGTTCGGTTTGAATAGCTCATTGTCCTTAACAGATTAATTCATTCAACTGCAATGTATATTTACTTAGAAAATCTTTATCTGGTTTTCTTTTTTGATCTGAAACATTTAAGCGTAACAAAAAAGGTAAATACAAATGTTGAAGTGTCCTAGGGCAAAAAAACTAAACACTAACTTGGCTACAGATACTCCACTTTGGTGTACGAAGGTGTGAGCAGTTGTAAATATGAATACATAAATGTGACTTCTGGTGTAACAGTGCTGCGAGTAGCCACCAAGAATTTTTAAATATTGTTAAATAAATCCATTTGCGTTTCACATGATTGTCTACATTTTCTGCTGCTTTTCTTAAATGGTATTTAAAAACAAGGTATTTGTGGCCAAACATAATAATATTAAACCTTTTATCTTAGATAACACCTTTAATAGCTACAGAAAAATTCCCCATTATTCTTTAAGACTTACTAAAGGTTTTTCAAAGCTCTAAGCTACATTTTGTTTTGTCGTTTTTTTAATTCTTGTTCGTGACTATTTTAGAGGCTTAACTCTGACATACAAACAATCCAAGCAGTAAGAATTTAAATATAATTGATAACCCAATATTCATCTTTAGAAACCGTCAAAAACAGGTTTAAATGGTATCTTCTGGCGCTTTGAAAAGGTTCATTGACAAAAGAGAATATTTTAAACAATAGATGATTACTAACGTAGTTGTTTAATTTTAGTTCTCACTACTTGCACTAAACCTTTCTGCTTTTCCGTTTCTAGATTTTTACAGCATCTCTTACCGGGAACAGAACCACAGGGACAGTCAGAGTGACGGCCACCAGCACAGCCAGACGCACACAGAGAATCAGGACGTCCAGGGGGTCGACACGACTGTAGGTGTGAAGCAGCTCTGCCTCTACGGCAGCTATCCAGAGACAAGACATATACAGTTTAAATATGTAAATTCTGCATATTTTTAATAAAAAAAACATTTTTCAAGACTTAAATGTTGTTATTTCACAGTCAGCGTTTTTAATATTATTTTTTACATCTCAGTACTTTACTGTCGTCAGACTTTTAGGTACAACTATTTTTAACTGTGAAGACAAATTCCATATGTTCCCTAAATTTGAACCTGTGGGTTACCAAAATCAATGCATACAAAAGTTTGAACCATTCAAATTTTACATAAGCCTGTTCCTATAGTTTAAAGTCCTTAAGGGGACGTCAGGGAAAATGCTGGAGTGAGACTTTTCTCCATCTGAACCTTGCCCATCTGTTGCTGCACACCGCCAGTCAGCTGTCTTACATGAGAGACAATTTTGACCACCTGGAAAAACTTACTAAAGGATTGCTATTTATCAAAGTTAATGCCGTTTTAAAACTATAGTTGGCAAGCTACCCAGTAAAGCAGCTGATTGCAGGCTAGCAACCTGAGGCAATGGTTAACATCAAATTGTTAGACTCCCTCTGAAACTCTGAATGACAGAATAGTAGAAATTGTGTTTTTTTATTATTTCAAAATCAAAATCATAAATAAATGCTATAAAGAATATTACTGTAACCACAATTATTAATGAAGTATCAATTAATTGGTCAAAATCAACTGATTTACACTTCAATGGCTTTGAAAGGTGACTGCAAGCTCAAATGAAAAAAAAATAATGACTTACATAAAATGCATTAAAATCAAGAATCATGAATCACCTGAGAGATGCATTGAAATGATCTTACTAATATCTGATAGATATTATTCAGAGCGTGTATACTATATACACGCTCTGAATAATAGCTATCAGAGAAAACTGGAAACCAGGATTGGCCTGGAAAAGCCTGATTGATTCATCTTTAGTATTAGTCAACATCATCTATTAGTTTTGCAGCAGAAGGAATAACTATTGTTTTTGTGATTTAAATCAAAGCAATCACATAATTTTTTGCAAGTAAATACCCTGTTTTTTGTTTTTTTTGGTTTTTTTTTTTACTTAAGGTTATCATAATGTGTCAAACCTACAGCAAAATGACTTTAGACTCTCAGGTGTTAAGAGCATCTTACCATAAAAGGTGAGATAACCAAAAAGAGCAGTCAGCAGGTACATGACAAACATGGCCAGGATGGAGATGTTGGCAACAGCCTGCATGCGCTTCTTGTTGGCACTGAAGATTAGCCAGGCAAGAAGAAAACCTTTAGTATCGTTGCGATAACTAACAGAGACCAAATATGATGTCCAGACTTACTTCCGTAACTCTGTGTAGATCGGCAGCACCTCCGGGTGGCAGACGAAAGCGAAGGCTATGATCGGGATAGTGTACGCTGCCTAAGAGCCATAACAAAGAAGAAGCCAGATCACAAGCTTGCAGTGTTCCCAACACCGCTGTTGACACAACGCGCTTCACTGCTGTTGACTTTAAACACTCTGGTGTGGAACGTAAGCCGTAAAACCAGGACATGCAATACACATGGCAGATAAAGGAGATTAGGCCCAACGTGATGTTTTTACTGACCTCTGAGTTGATGGTAAACAGTTTGGCATCGCAGGTTAAATCTGTCCGATTAAAGCCTAGTAATTTATCATGAGGAGCGGTCGTGTTGTTGTTGGGATCATACAAGCAGGAGAGGCTGAATTTCTTGTAGACAACCTGAAAAGAAGTGTACATAAAGGTATTCAAAGACAAATATTTGATAGAAGAGCAGCTGTTTATCTGGTTTGGTTTTAATCGTTCTGACTCACTGAAATGAGGAAAAACACCATGCAGGAGAGAGAGAAACCACTTGTATAGCCAAGGTACCCTGGAGAGCAATAAAAAAAAAAGGAAAAAAAAAAAGAGAAGAGGTGATTATTTATGACCGCAGAAGGCAATTCCCATTGCTCTCAGTGTGCGACGTGAAAACGCAGACAACAGAAACTTCTAGTGGAGACATGAGGAGAATAAAACAGAAACCAAGGTGAACAGAATGGCTGACGTACCGAGCTGTTTCATGAGTGCAAGGGGAAGAATGATGGCGGCACTAACAATGATTATCAAGTAGTTTCCATTCAAGAACCACTCGCTGAGAGACGGCCACACAAACAGATGAGAAAATCAGAACACAACAGAACAAAAATAAAAACGACTGAGATCGTTATGAGTGGACTGAGAAAGAACCTGGATAAATACTCACCCTGTATTTTCATGTTTGCCAAGGAAAGCTTGAATGACCAGGGGGAGCTCTGACTTTACAATGTAGAGATAACTGGACATTGCTGCAAACACATAAAAACAAACTTACATTGCTTATCTGTGCATAGTTTGTTTATTTTGAACCTATACAGTCACATTCAATAAATTACAACATACATTCTGATGAAGCTCATTTTGTAAGACTAAAAAGCGCCTATTCAAAAGAACCACCTTTAAAAAGGTAAGCCCTTATTTCTGTTTTAACATGCTTTTTATTGGCCTCATGTGATTTTCTAATCTTAAACGTCATGTTTCCATTAGTTGTAAGAAAAACATAATCATAATCAACACAAATGAAGGGTTGAAAACATCTCTATTTCTGTAATTAATCTAAATAATGTGTTTCACTTTATTGAACTGAGTTACTGAAATACATGAACTTTTCAACACTATTCCAGTTTATTTAAATATGACTGTATTGACATAGCAACATGTTTTTTTTTTAAGTTAAGGAAATTAAAATCCTACCTTAAGACATCATTTAAAAACATGTGAATCAAATATGGTCACAATACCTCCAATATTGTGCATGGTGATGATGAGGGCGGCCAGCACTTTTCCCGGGTGCCCAAAAGCACGATTCCCTAGCTGCTCATACGCACGGATACCTGTAAACCAGTCATGACAATAAATATTGTGTGGAAAGACAAGGACTATTTTGTTGTCACCCCTGGTAAAAATGTGTAAAGAGCTTAAAAGTCTGTTTTATTGCAGTCGAATAATCTCACGCTGATTTTAATCTCAACCTTTAATTCAAAATTTTCAGTGGGTTAAAAATCTTATGTTAAGAAACAATTTTAAAAAACAGAATCCTCAGAGACAAAGACAGGCCAACCGTTTTTGGATCCATGTACTTCTGTAAGAATAAACGATAGCCGGGTTTTAGTTTACTGGTAGGGGCCACCAAATGTTGCTTCGGTATTTAAAAGAGTTCATGGTGCCAAGCAATGTCTAAAGGTTTCCAGAAGCATTGGAAGACAAACATGCTCAAAGCACTTCTTTTTTTTTGGCCTTGCTTACCATCCTGCCCACTGTGCATGGCGGTGAGATAAATAAGGGGTCCTTGTTCTGCCTTTAATTATCATTCAAACTGTAGATATAGGTAAGCATCTACTTTCTAGTAGCTATTTGCTGCCTTACTTCAACGGCTTGTTCGATTGTCTTTCCCATTTTGAAGAGTAGCTTAGAGAAAGGCCCCTTACATCACAAGACTTTCCCATAGAAAAAAGCCATGAGTTACTAAATAAGGGTTCCTACACACTCCGATGAACTTAAGAAATTAAAGTATGAATCATAAAATGCTACAGTGACATTTAATTTAATTGTGCCACTGGGGATTTTGTCTAAAAATGTTTGTTAATGTGAGATCCCCCCCTTCCCCCCACCAAATTTACTCAAATTAAAGGTTTAACATTTCTAAAACGTTCTGTGTGAGATTATACTACTTTTAAGGACATTGAAAATCTTTACCAGGAATGCCAATACGTTTGTCCATATTTGTGAGGTTTGACTGAACAAATGGCAAAGTTATGTAGGTTTAATCGAGCTCCTCACCTACGACTCCAGCACTTTTTAGCAGGAGATGAATGGAATATGCAGACAGAATAGCGATGCACAGTAACAGGATTCTGAAAGACACAAAAAACCACATCTGTTGGCACTCAGCTATTACAAGCTATTAAAGTTATGTGGAAAAAAAAACCCTATTTGGAGTAAACAAGTTGTAGAATTACTGCCGTTATTATTTCTCCACTCTACTAACACAAGTTCAGACAGACAGACGGAGACAGAGAAAGACAGAGAACTCCAATCCCCGCCACATGGTACAGGCCTGCTCCGAGTGGGCGTGTCTCGGAGCTGATCACAGGGGTCTATATTTAACCATCCAAATCTGATTTAGAGGAGCTGTGCCCGTTTGAGCTCTAACGTAGGTTCTGACAGATCAGGGTTTGGACAGTAGTAAAGCTGTTTGTGGCGTAGCGTTGTTTACTTTAGACCGGAATCATGGACAGGCATCCAAGGAAGGCAGCCACGTTACAAATTTTGGTCAAACACGATTACACAGTAACATTATGAAGAACCTTTGTTGTGTAATCTATTTGGACCGTAGCCTTAAATTAAATCCGAGCACGGTTGCCAGATGAGACTGAGAGCTTCCAGCCCAAACACAACGCAAAACTCTCCCCCTTCTCGATAAAAAAACAAAAAAAAAACAGCTCAAATCCCAATCTGTTATGAAAATATGTAAAAAACATAGAACTACTGAACACATAATGAAGAAAAAACCATCAGGCACCTGTCTACATCTTGGATGGGCTGTACTGAAATGCAATTTTCCCCCTGGGGGACAAACAAAGCAAATTAATTAAATTAGCACACAACAGAATGAAAACAAATAAATAAATAGAATAATTAATTTTAAAAAATCAATTAATTAAAAATAATGTATATACAGGCTCCCTGCAAAATGTGCAGTTACTTTGGGAACCAAATAGGCTAACCTGAACACAAAAGTTACGCAAAAAAAAATAAAAATAATAATTATTAATTATCATGTCAATAAAATAATAATAATTAATAGCCTACCAACATTAATTGTATATCCAACTAAATACAACACTTCTTTTTTCCCCCACAGAGTATAGATCAATCTAACATTTCTCTTTCACACATGAGAAGCTAATGATAAACGTTAAAGGTTTATTGTACAATGAAATGCTTGTACAATAGCATTTTTCACCTCTGTAATATCGGCAAAATTAGAAATATTGTGTCCAGGGGTGATGCTGAAAAACTAGTCCATGCATTTGTTACTTCAAGGGTGGACTATTGTAATTCTTTACCATCAGGAAGTCCACAAAATGCAGTTCGAAGTCTTCAGCTGATTCAAAATGCTGCGGCAAGAGTTCTGATGAAAATCAACAAGAGGGATCATATTTCTCCCATTTTAGCTTCCAGTTAAATCAAGAATCAAATTCAAAATTCTCCTTCTCATGTAAAAAGCCCTCAATAATCAAGCTCCATCATATATCAGAGCTCTGATTACCCCGTATGTTCCTAACAGAGCACTTCGCTCTCAGACTGCAGGTCTGCTGGTGGTTCCTAGAGTCTCTAAAAGTAGAATGGGAGGCAGATCCTTTAGCTATCAGGCTCCTCTCCTGTGGAACCAACTACTAGTTTTTGTCCATGAGGCAGACACCCTGTCTACTTTTAAGACTAATCTTAAAACTTTCCTTTTTGACAAAGCTTATAGTTAAAGTGGCTTAGGTTACCCTGAACTATCTCTGTAGTTATGCTGCTATAGGCTTAGGCTACTGGAGGACATTAGGGCCTGTTTCTCTCACTCTGCTGAGTTCTCCTACTGTTCTCCAATTTGCATTGTTTGTTCTTATTTCAGCTTTTAACTTTTTGCTCTCTGTCATTTATTTTCTTCATAGTAGGTACACCTGGTCTGGCGTTCTGTTAGCTGTGACTTCATCCAGGGGATACAGATCATCTGTTATTACCATATAATGTAGAAAGGATTCCTGGATCAATGTGTGCTTCTGTGCTTTTTGTGTTTCTGCTCTGTCTTCTCTAACCCCCAGTCGGTCGAGGCAGATGACCATTTACACTGAGCCTGGTTCTGCTGGAGGTTTTTCTTTCTGTTAAAAGGGAGTTTTCCTCTCCACTGTCGCTTCATGCTTGCTCAGTATGAGGGATTGCTGCAAAGCCATCAACAATGCAGACGACTGTCCCTGTGGCTCTACGCTCTTTCATGAGGAGTGAATGCTGCTTGGAGAGACTTGATGAAACCTGCTGGGTTTCCTTAGATAGGAAACTTTTTGACCAATCTGTCTGGAGGATTTGATTGAATTTGACTTTGTAAAGTGCCTTGACATGATGTGTGTTGTGAAATGGCGCTATATAAATAAACTGAATTGCCTCCGTTTCTGCGCAGACTCCATGTATAGCTGAATAGGATGTCCATGGAAAGAAATCATGATTTGTTTCTTCTGAGATATATATATATATATATATATATATATATATATATATATATATATATATATATATATATATATATATATATATATATATATATATATATATATATATATATATATATACACACTGTGGATCTTTGTCATTATTGTTAATGATACTGAAGATGAAGTTGATTATAATTATAACTATAATTCTTCAAAAAAATAAGATGCACATAGCCACAACACACTGAATTATCTCCTATTATTATCTCAGCACTGTTTCAAAATTTAAATATTGTTAAAGAAAAGAACAGAACACAAAAAACAATTATCTTCTACAGACACCATTACAAAGCCACAAAATAATAAGTCTTACAATCCTTACTAATTGTATTTGCCTTTCTACTGATCTAGCGTGTAATCTGATTCCAGATGTAGCCTAAATTAAATTCCAGTGATTATTTGCAAAATATTACAGACAGGCACAACGTGGCTAGCAACGCTGAGATAAAGATTGTAAACAACTGAAATCCAGAAGAACAGATAAAAATTGTGTATACAGATATCAGCTATGAGAAACAGTTTACAAAATGGGAGATTTTGTTAAAGTAAAATCCCTTTACCTCCTTTTGGAAAGAACTGTGGGTCAGTCCGCAATGTAATTCCCAAACTCACTTAAACTCACATGACAAACAGCCCCCCTGTCATTTTGTAAAACGTTAGGGAGAACAATTTGCGATTCACAAGAAAAGTAAAAATAAAGCATCACAATCAGCTGATGAAATACAATACTGAGTAGTTAACATAAAATCTGTGGAGTGAGCAGAGAGTAACACCAACTCATACTTAGACACATTTTGCTTTGTTTACTCACAGAAACAGAACGATTCCTGTGTTGGCCATTGCGTAAGCCAGTCCCAGGATTCCACTGCCCATGATGGCGTTACTCAGGTTGAAGATGGACATGCCGAATGAAGTCTTTCCCTCAAACTGAAACAAGAAGACATTGGAATGTTTCTTTCTTCATGGTAAAAAAGAAAAAAACAACAACTTTGAATGAAGGAGAAAAATGTCTCGAGTTCAACTCACATCTGTGAAGTGAACTTCTTTCTTTGCACCAGCTTTATGTGGAAGAAACTCGGTGTTTTCTTCAATGGCTTCGACTGCATCGAACCTACGTCGGAGGAACGACCCAAACGGTTGTTAACGTCAAACGAGACACACCGAAGTCGGTCGTCATTCTAGCTCACGTGGAATCTCACCCATCGTCTCTGCTGTGTCCGTTCATCTTTTGAAGCTCCATTTTGCTTTACTTGCTGTGGTTGATGGGGTTTTGGCTGAATGAAAGACTTGTCTTTGAACGTTGAAGTGACTGGAAGTACAGAAACAAACGCCGCCATTAATGGCACGTCCAAAAGAAGCCTCTGCAAATCGTAAAATCGCTTATGCACGGAGGTTTGCTGTGAGTTGGGTTGGTTTTAACATTTAAACACACAGAAGGCTCTGACTAAGTCAACTTATCTTCCTTTTAAACCTTACAGTGTGTATCTTACATCACATCTGTACACGTCAGCTTCTCTGTCAGTTGTTTTAACTTGTTACGGTTGGAAGAAGCTCTTGGAAGGCATCTTCCAGGAAGCACACAATGCTAATGTAACAGTAGCACAGCTGTCTGAGAGCGAATGTTCGTCTATTTATAGACGGAAACAAAAAAAAACCAGGCTCCATAGAAAATACAGAATAAAATTACAAGAGTCAGAAAGTTCCCCAGTTTTTATTTAAGAACTCTCCTTTCAGTTTTGGGTATAACAATGAAATCCGATGCCTGACTAAGATGGCTGGTTTTCATTCACCTCACATTCCCTTTCCCAAACATCAATTTCATTTTGTCTGGAGTTTAGGCGTCAGAGCAACATAAAGTAGTGCAGACTTGCGAACTGTAAGAAAAGGTCAAGGTTTTGCCGAACCACATGTTGCGACAGTTGGAGCTGCAATTCTTTGGGGGTATGTCTCTGTTCTTTTTGCACGTCTAGAGGCTCATGTTTTTGTACGTTCTTCTTTGGAAAACAGCTCCAACTCAGTCAAGTTGGATGGAAAGCATGCACATTAATTCCCAAGTATTAACACATGAAAATGCTTTTGATGCAAGCCACTGTATTTTAGCCATGGCTGCGTGCTTAGGGCTGTTCTTCTGGAAGGCGAACGCCCACCCCAGTCTGACTTTTGCAGCTTCTCAGAGGTTTCCTTTAAGGATTGCTGTGCATTTGGCTCGCTCCATTTCCCCATCAGCTATGAAAACACCTCCACAGCATGATGTTGCCGCCATGCAAGTTTCTTTATTGTCACATCTGCAAATAGTTGCACGTAGTTTCAAATTCTTCCACCTGAGCTGTGGATCTCTGCAGCTCCTCCAGGGTTACCATCCTCTCTTGCCTCTTGAAAGCAATGTCTTTCTGACGCTTTACAAATGTGCACTAATTTGTGTTGGTCCCTCACAGAAAATCCTTATAAAAGCAGGGAAGTATGTTGCAATGTGACTAAAAAAAAAAAACTTTAACGGTATGATTACATTTGAGCAAACTGCTTCAACGAAGCACAAAATGTAGAAACAAGCGAGGTCGTCTTTGCATTTTGGTTCTGCTTTCTAATTTAGCGAAGATACGAAAAAAACAAAAAAAGACATCAGATAACTGAGTTGGATGAACGGAGAACTTCTGTTAGCCCTTCATTTAAAGCTCAGTGAAGCGACTGAAATAGCTTTAAGTAACAAACGTTGTGTGAGGATTTGTGTGGCCCTAATCTCCCCGTGGGACCCACAAAGCTGGCATGGCCCCCCTGGGAATGCCCGTAGCACTGTCCTCCGGCCCACTGGGGTCATGGGATACTTCCCTGTTGTTCCGGGGGCAAACTGCCCTCTGGAGTCTCACATCTGACCTCTAAAGGGCACTCCGTCACTAGTCTTGGCCAGTTGTTGAGAATTTCACACAAAACCGGATTACTGCGCAGGTCTGTCGGCGTACAACGATCCATGCGACTTGGCACCTGGTATTAGCGGGCCACAGAGGTAAACAAAGAGCCGCAGTGTGAATTGGTTCTGTTTGGACTAAATACAGAGTAGCCCTTTCCCAGCAGACCAGCCTGAGGTCAGATTTGGTTGGAGCGACTCTCCTCAGCTGCATACTCTGCAACTTTCCCAGGGCGCCCAGCCAATTCACGCAAACCACCAAATCGTAGCAAATGTCAGTACCAGTTAGGAACTAAACAAGCCTTTTGTTAGGTACTTACCCTTTAAAGAGGCGTATTTTTGCTCCGAGCAAGCTTCACATATTTTGACTGAGGCTGGGGTGGGGGGTTGGACAAACTAGACAAACCTGGTTAACAGAGAACTTGATCCATTAGATTTGTCCTCGGTTACGAGTGGCGGGTTCACCACGCAGAGAAAGAAAACGCACACCATGTGGACAACAGGCAATGAAACGAGAAAGGCAACCCTCTTATTTTCATTTACTCATGTCAATTAAACCGATCCTAAATGCCCTCTTAGAGAAAACCTGTGTTCTCATCAAAAACACATTACAATAAGACGTCAAACAACTAAGGCAGAAAATGTTCTCAGTGAAAACATTCTAGGTTATACACAGTATTGAATATTTGGCTGAGTGCACCACATGGCTTTTGTCTGACGCAAGACTCACACACTATTGACAGTAAGCCCTTCCCTTCTCTTCCTTATCCTACAAGCGGGACTTCTCAATGGGGCTCACGCGTTTTAGCAGCAACTTACCCAGCAGATGGTTTTCTTTTAGAAAAAAATAAAAATAAATCCTTGAAGCAGTTCGCCTGGGTTTCTAAGAATCCGCTAATGTTTTTATATATATAATGTGGTACCAGGGAGGCTCTCCAAAGCTCCTTGGTAGTGAAGAGAGAAGAGAGAAGAGTGTGAGAGAGATTAGAGGGCTGAGAGGGAGCTGGAGCAGGAAATGGGAACACCCATATTTAACCCTTTGTTAAACCACTCACAGGTGGAGTTAGAGCTGCACGTACACGGCACAGATCCTCTTACCTGTTCGCCGAATTGGCGCAAAAACGGGTGGCTGTGTGACGGTAATGACTTACCTGCTGCGCTCAGAGAGTCAGTGCTTCACAGATGGCCATCATTTAAAACTAAGGTATGTACAAGTACAATGTATTTTAGTGCAAAAGCCCTCAAATAAATGCTCGCCGTGGAGACCTGCGTCTATACTTAGATGCCTCGTCCTGCTCCAGACTTTTTTAAACCTCCTTTACCATCTTCTTCTGTGTGTGTGTGTGGTGGCCAGGTATTTAAATCAGCTGCATCACAGATTCAGTTGATTTAAATATTTTATTCACAGCTATGACTTTAGATTTGGGCAAATTTAAGTGAGCGGCTAATTTACTTTGGTACTGAGTAGCCAATTGTTTCTGTATTTGCGTAGCATGTGTTCTTGTCTTTCCCATTTAGAAGAATGACTTGTGCCTCTGTCAAATCCTTTTTGTACCCAAAGTAAACATGAAGTCATTATTTACTGAGAGTAAATAACTTAGCAAAGGAAAAGTATGTTTTAAAAAAATGGTTTAACTATATTGATAAGAATTGATAGAAGAGTCTGATTGTACCAAGAGCAGTTTTTCCTCCTCAGAATAAATTAACTCAAATTGCAAACCATTTATAAAGTAAATTAAGATTAGTTTACTTAATGAAACATTAATGTATTTTAATGCTTGGTATCCATTTTTAACAGGAGAGTATATAAGGGTTCAGGTCGCTGTGTTGTTTCCATTTTGTCTTGTTCCGACCACACACTTCAGTGCATTTTATTTGGATTTTCTTTGTTTAATCAATGCAAAGTGGTGTACAGTTATAAAGGGAATAGAAATAGATTTTCCAAATTTACAGAGAAAAAAAACCCTAAAAGGTGTGGTAAGCTTTGGTATTTAGCCCCTTTACCTTCACACCCTTAGATAAAATCCTGTACAACCAATCACCTTGAGGAGCCACTCAATTACCAATTTTGGTTGACATGTGTGGGTATAAATAAAGCTCTTCTATGACCGACTAAGATTTGTTAAAAAAAAAAAAAAATCTTATGAACAAAAATTAGGATAACCCTAAACATTTTAGGAAGCTGGTTCAATCATTCAGTTACAACATTTGTATAAATGCCAAGAATGTTTTTTCCACCAAATCTGACTGCTTCTTAGCAATTATAGTTGCAGGGCTTTTGGGATATGACATTCAATGCACATCTAAGGATGGAAATTTTGACTCATTCTCTTCTAAATAGCTTAAACTCCACCAGATTGGATTGGCATATTTGGTGAATATCAGCTTTCATGTCTCGACTTAGATTCTCCATAAGTTTCAGTTCTCAATTTCGACTGGGCCATATAAACACATGGATATCGGGGTTTTTTTTATATGGTTGTATGTTTATGGTTGTTGTCCATCTGGAAGGTGAATCTCCACCCTGATCTCAATTCTTTCGCAGCTTTTCTTACAGGATTTCCTTCATTAAGCTACATCCATCTTCCTATCAACTCTGGCCTGCAGAAGAAAAGCATCTCCACGACATGATGCTGCCGCTACCATGCTTTACCGTGGAAGTTGGTGTGTTCAGTGTTCAATGCATGGTTTGTTTTACACCAAATTATGCCCAACTTAATCCCATTAAATCTCAATAAAATTCAACAGTCAACTTGTAGTGTGACAAAAATATGAAAATGCTCACAGTACGTTGGTACTTTTGCAAGGAAATGTAAGTATTGACTATTCAAGCAGAAAGTAGGAGAGCAATGGATGTCATTCGAGGCAGCTCATTTACATCCTCCTCATTGCCATGGCGATGGTAATTAGCTTAGCAGATCAGGGCTTTTTTCAGGATGGCTCCCATGTGACGGAGGAGCCACAGGTGCTGCACTCAAAACAAACTACGAAAGCCACACTGACACGTAACGACGGAAGTGACACATAAAACCCACTACCTCGGCTGCTGCTGCAGTTCAGGTTGCAGATCTT
The DNA here is from genome assembly GCF_011125445.2 of Fundulus heteroclitus. Taxonomy (NCBI): domain Eukaryota; kingdom Metazoa; phylum Chordata; class Actinopteri; order Cyprinodontiformes; family Fundulidae; genus Fundulus; species Fundulus heteroclitus. The sequence goes on along the minus strand of NC_046361.1, from coordinate 30,904,357 downwards.
TAACCATTTTCCCCCCCGTCGGTGACGTAGCGTACCATTCAGCTGTTGTTTGAATTAAAGAAAATGCCACCCTCCTCTGAGACACACGATTTCAGTTGACTGATAAAGTTCAACTTAACAGATATAAGCTTTAACAGCACACCCAGACACCCTTTCTTTCTTTATCTCGCTCTGACACAACAGTCTTGCTGGAACAGACGACATTCGGGGAGCTAGTTTGCTCAGCTGGAGGCTTTTTATTTCATTCTTGTAAGTCAGAATCTTGCAGACAACATACATTTCGTTCATGGTTTGTTGTTTAATGACACATCGGGGGTAAGAGAAATGTTAAAGAAACATCACATCTGATTAAAGGACTTGGTAATTTGGAAAGGTACAAGCGTTTGACACTAGATAAAGTCCTTCAAGTATTAAAAGACGGGGCTTCAAACTCCAGCCATGATGATCTTCTACTTTAGCTATTTTAAAAACCCGCCTTTGTGCTGACCATTCTACCAGTAAGTCCGTTCAAAAAAAAATGTACAAGATTAATTTTCTGAACAAAATCCAAAAAAAAAGAAAAGAATAAGTATAAGAGAAGGTGTCAGTTTATTTTCTTCTCTAATCCTAACACTACAACCAGGCACCTTTCTTTTTTTTTTTTTTTGGCACACCATATGGCCACGTATATAAATCTGAAACACTTACAGAGGAAATGTTGGAACACGTGGAGCGCTGCGAAGGGCCTCTACTGCTGACCAGCTCTCAGAGAACAGATTGACATCTCCAGTCCAAAGCAGATGTGGAAGAGCGGGAGGGGGGGGAAAGTTGAAATTTGTAGCGGGTTTAATGTCCTAAGTATTATGTTAGGGGAGTTTAAGAGGAGCAGCAGAGAATAAGCAGCTGAGAGAGGGGGAGAAGAAATGGAGGAAGGAAACAGGAGGTAGTGACTACGCGCGTAAAGAAGTTCCTCCCACTAGCCTTTTTTTTTTTTTTTTTTTTTTTTCTCTCATTTCCACATAGGCTTACACATGGTGCTCTGTTACTTTACTGAAAACTACAATCCCACAGGTCAATATTGTTGGAGCTGTGCTCTTAAGCGACATGAGGTAAGGACTGGATGTAAGACTGCATTTTCACTGAACTACTGACCTCACTGGCCAACACTACTGTCATTATTGTGCCCATCCACATGTTAATGATATTACAATTTTCTTCTCAGTTCATTTCAGAGCCTAGTTGTGTTTTTTTATCCTCCAAACATTGCCATCTAGTGGGTAAAAAAAAAACTTTGACAGGTTGGTTACCAACTGCAGTTCACAGTAATTTCTGAACTTTTAATTCGCCATATGACCTCTACTGGGAAATAAATTCTGTATTTCATACAGTTTCACGTAATAAAACAGCAGGACACCATTAGTTAAAGAAAAAAGTAGCAATAGTTGCTTTAGTGGTGTCCCAGCGTGACCTCTCCTTCCTCATTTGATTTGTTTTGTTTTCAGAAAGTTTTTTTTTTTTTTTTTTTTTTAAAACACAAAGTTTTTAAAAGCATAATCTATAACCACAATTATTCAGCCCAGGTGCTACCAGCTTATTTATAACAGTTTCAATGCCTGTTTCATTCCAACTCTGGTTTTATCACAAAAACGAAAAAATAAATAAATAAATAAATAAATAAAAACTGGGAAATTGTGATTTTTGATGCGTTTTCCAAAACAAAATGAGGTTGTAATGAATCCCAAACTGTTTTAGGATCTCAAATAAAAACAGAACAATGAAGGTTCTGTGTTGAGTGTTAACATTTTACATTTTGAACGAAACACAATCAAATGCAGTCCAGGGGCCTGTTCTTTGTACGTTGCTTAAAAAATCCAAGATCAAATGAGACATCCAAGATGATTTCATCGTGCTAATCATGATCTGCCTAATTGGGTTCCACCCAATTAGCCAGCATCAATTATCTGAGATAACTGCGCGTTCATGCGTCGCTTTAAAAGGGGAAATGTATCAATAGTAGAAACAATGATCAGCAACGCTGCTATGTGCTGTTCATCATGGCCAAAGAACGCGCACAGTTTCTCTCCTTAAAACAAGAGCTTTTAATTGAAGGTTATGCCGAATTTGAGTCATTAATTAAAACGACAGGTAACACTTTAAAGCCTGCTAAGGCCAGGAAAGAGAGCTGGCAAAAAGTAGCAGACAAATTACATGCATAAGTGCTGTCCATGTTAGATGTTTCTATCACTTTCTACAGTATGTATTTTTGCATTTTAATAATTTCATATTTACTTTGTTCTTTTATATCAGAGCCTCCACAGGACCCACTAGAACATGGGGACAAGTAAAAGTGAAGTACAAGAATATTCTACAAGATGGTAGCCTTTAATTATTATACTGTATATTAAAAAGACACTTTTTAAATATGGACAAGACATGGCTACGACAGACTTCCCCATCTCCTTCGCTTATAAAGCCTCAATCTAATCCGGTTTACATGAAATAAGCCTGCTCGCCAGCAGCAAGTCCAGGATGACTTTCGAAGAACCAAATGATCCAAGATCATGCCAAATCGACAATAATCAAATCCAGCTAACTGAGTTAGCGACGTACGAAGAACGAGCCCCCGATTCCTTAAGAAATAAATAATTGAAACAAAAACACAAACACCGGAAGCTCCAAATCCCATTCAGCTTCATTAGCTAGCTGGAGCGTACAGCCATATTTTCTCACAGCGCTAACAGGCGCACAACACAAGGGGGCGCACACTCCTCCTTGGCTGGTGGCGCAAACAAGTCATAGAAAACTCAAAATTAGAGCGAGAATGAAATGGACATAAAAGAAAAAACTGAATAAAACGAAAACCGGAAGTAAGTGAAGGGATAAATAATAATGAAAAAATTTTTTTTTGTTAAATTTAAGCACTCATGCTGTCCTCAAGGCTGTGGCTTTCTGAGCAGGAAAACATCCCCTCCCCATTTAACGCCCCTCAACAATTTTAGTATTATCCATTTTAAATAGCAAGCAATAGGAAATCATTGTATAATTTGCTATTGACGAAAATATTGTAAATATATTTTAGGAATTGTGATTTATTCTGATAGAAAAACTCTTTATTGATAGCTAACTTGAAAAGCTTAAAAAAAAATACAAAAAAAGTTCTCAATGTTGCAATTTGAACAGGAAACACCTAAAAGTGTATAACCTTTCATGTATAAATTTCATGACCCATGATGAGATATCCATTTCTCCTTACAGGAGAATAAACAGAAAGGACTCGTATAAATACAATACCATTTTATTTTCAAGTGAGAAAACATAAAAATCTATAAAAACGTGAAATGAAGAGAAGCGTCTGTGTGAAGGCGTTTTAACCTCCAGAAATCACATTACTTTCCCTTTTTCTACCCACATAAAGAAATTACAGCGAGCCTCTGGGTTGGACGCATGTCCCTGAGGCCGTCCACACACAAAGAACTGTTTGCCCATGTTCGGGCCCTCTTTTTTCACAGTACGAAGCACACAGGGTTCCCTGTGCACCTTGCAGCAGGGGGCCGGGGGCGGGCCGTGAAGCACAGACTTCCAAAACACAGATGATGCCCCCTTCTTGACACCGGTTTGCCCCACAGAGAGGGGCTGAGGGGCCGGCTGTTTGGTCTTCACCGTTCGCTCTGTTTCTCCTGTGGTGCTGCTGGCGCACAGCTGGGACGGCGCGTCAACAACAAGCTCAGTGTCTTCAGTCGGGCTGCCCGTGCCTGAACACGGCTCACTGGTCGCGGGTGCCTTTGGGTCGCTGCGTGGTGAGGTAAATCCGTCCGCACCAGGTGTGTTCTCACACTGCGCAACATCTGTGAGTTTGGGTTTGAAGAAAGAAAGGAGGTTACCCCGTGGCTTCAAAGAGGCATTTGTTGTTTTAGACTTTTTGCCCTTCGGGGCGGCAGATTCTGGCGCTGAAGAGCGTTTTTTACGAGAGACGTCATCGGCGTCAATTGGGTTCCGGTTCTCCCTCCTTTCGTCCTCTTCCTGGGATCCAGGTAGAGCTTCCTTGGGCCCACTCTGAGAGGGCTTTTGGTCCACCTTTACCAGGAAGCGGGAGAGTTTCTGCTGCTTGCCCGCAAACTCTGGCAGATAGCGGGTGCAGAGGGGAGGAGGTTTGGAGCCGGGAAGAAGTGAACATGTCAGCCGCGCCCAAACGGGACAGTGATCCGAGCCCTCCACCTCAGGCATGATGTCTGCCCCCGCAAACTGCTGCTGGGCGAGCCGGCGGTCCGCGAAGATATAATCAATACGTGTTCCGTAGTTGGTCTGCCGGGCTCCAGTGAGCGTGGACCAACACGTGAAGGCATTGGTACGAGTTGGGTGGAAGTACCGGAACATGTCAACGAATTTTCCCATTTGGCTACAATCTGTTATCGCCGACTCTTTGTCCTGTTCCTCGTCGTCGGGTTCTACTTCCTCTTCTTGCGAGCTACCGTACAAAAAGCCATTCAGCCATTTCCTCCCAGGATTTTCAGCAAAATCATCCTGAGCAACATAAGAAAACATTCAGTTATTGTGCTGCCCAAGCAGGGACAGGTAGCGCAATGGCGAAAAGAAACTACATCCTCTTATGATCCTTAGCCGGTTGGAGGCTAAATCTAACCTCAAGCACAGAAATATATGCAAAACACATTCTGCAATACGCTTATTTATGAAACGTTGAGGATTACAACCTTGCGGCTTTCATAAGATTTAAGAGAGGGAAGTAGCAACCCGGTCGGGCTCATCATACGCAATTTGCTGAAATGTCACGACTTCTATAAGGCTACTCGTTCAGGAGTCCTGGCAGTTTGCTGATCTGGAGCGTACAGATGTTGCATGAAACGTTGCCAAGAAGAAAAGATACCAGCAATGACCTAAGAGACGCAACTGAAATGTGCAAAGATCAGACAAATAAACTGCAAACGCTCAAAAGCTAAAGCTCTCTGTCAGCCATAGAATGTTAAAGGGGAAAGTTCATGACAGAACAATGAGTAAGAAGTCTGAACAAGTATGGCTTGTGTTAAAGACAGCCAGAAGACTAACCTGACTCCGCCAGACGTATGTCGCTCCGCCTAGCTTCACTCACATACATCTGGGACATCGCCCATTGAAAGTGATTTCTCCAACCAATTTTATGGTCTGGCCAATCAGGACGCAGGGCTGGAGTTTCATAGATGTGACCTAGTGGAGAAGCGACTGTGACGTGAGACTGTTTTGATTTAGACAATGGCGGCTCGTCAAGGAAGCAAGCGTTAACATTGATGCTGCTATTTCTTCCATGTTGTCCAATCTACATAATATTGTTTCATTAAAAGAACATCAGAGAACGGCTCTGAAGGCTTTTGTTGGTGGAAACCATGTTTTCGCCCTTCTCCCGACCGGATTTGGCAAGTTTTGTTTTCCATGGCGGACGCGCCCCGGAGCGGTTAGCGGTTAGCATGAACCATATTAGGAGGCCTTTAGTCCTCGATGCGGTCGGCCCGGGATCGACTCCGACCCGCGGCGCTTTGCCGCCTGTCTTCCCCCCTCTTCCTGTCAGCTCACTGTCAATAAAACACGTGCCACTAGAGCCACAAACACATTTAAAAAAAAAAGTTTTGTTTTCTCCTGCGTTGCTCTCACAGCGTCACGGGTTAGCTTCGGTGTGAGTGGTTGAAATAGCACGTCGTTAAAGATGACAGACAAGTGGCTTATCCAATCATATGCAAGGATTTTTGATAAGGCCCAGCCTTCAATAAAGGCAATTCCTATGGCGGTGTCCCAGATGTATGTGAGTGGAGCTAGGCGGAACGAAATACATCTGGCGGAGTCAGGTTACCAGAAGACAGCCTCTCCTGGGTTTGAAAAATCAGTACATCTGTAGGAACCCCAAAACATCTGGAACGATGAAGACACCGTACTTAGATTGGAGAAAACCAAAGAAAGAATATCAGCACAAAATTCTCAATCCAGACGACAAGAACAGTGATGGAGGACAGATGATTTGCAGCCGCAGGACTTGGACACCTTGCAGGTAGATGCTGCGCTGATCATGAAGTCCACTTTACTCCGAACTATTCTAAAGTCAAATGCGAGGCCATCTGTCCAAAAGCCATGACTAAACCTGGGTCATCTGCAGCAGTGTTTCTCAACCCCTGTCCTCCAGGCCCACGGTTCTGCTTGCTTTAGGTGTTTTCCTTTTCTCACACACCGAACTTGTATGAATGGTTGAATAATAGGCTTGTGCAGCACTTGCTGGCATACTGAAGGGGAAATGCAATCATCTGGAATTAATCTTTTATTCCCAGTAGCTATCCAGATACTGGGAGTAAAAATTCAATTGATTATTTCCATCTCAACCAGGTTTTACTGCAAAGGTTGCTTCAGGCTGACGTCTGCTGTTTCCACGCTCAATGTTTGTTTTGTTTCAGCGAAAATCGTTGTTCGCAATAAAAAGGAACAAAAAAAGAGTTTCTTGCATGTCGTGCAAAATGTTTTGCACGATATGCACATTGCATATCATATTTGTGATATATTTTGCAGCCCCGGTATAAAACCAGAGGATTTGAAGTTCGGGAGTCTTTTTCAGCTTTTTTTTCTTTTCTTGGTGTGAATCACGTAAACAAACTCATCAATCAGCCACTTTACAGGCTAGGGGTGAATATTAGTTTGCTAATCACAATCACGTTGTATTCTGTTTGTACCAGCCTTTAATGCTAAATACTGCTGCACACTAGGGCTGGGCAATATATCGAGATTTTAAAAATATCGAGATTTTCTTAAACGAGATATAAGATGAGACTATATGGTTTATATCGAGATGGTCTATGTTGTCTTATAAATATACTTTTATGTATTCCAGTAGGGTATTTTTCGGCCTTGCCTCATATTTATCTACTGCTGTTTGTTAGAAAATCTGCCTGTGAGACATTCGGGATAGACTCTGATTGAGAAATTCATTTTTATAATTACTTTATGAAAAGAAAAACATATCGAGATAAATACCGTGCATCGGCATTCAGCTTAAAAATATCGAGATATTATTTTTGGTCCATATCGCCCAGCCCTACTGCACACCATTAATTCTTTCAACAGTGTTCTAGTTTTCTAAATTTATAAGTGAAAAATAATTGGGAAACTGCGAGTCCCAGCAACACTTGACAATGTCAGCAGGTGCAAACAAACAGTTGATGGTAGCTTATTTTAGCCATAAACCATTTGGCCAGAAAATCTAAATACCATGCCAACACGTAATGTAAGTATTAAAGCGTCTACTTGTTTACTTTCAACACTCACCGTGTCATAATATTGTTTAATTTTTTAAGGCACAGATGTAACACTAGCATGCGTTTCAGTAATCTAGACACCATTCCTAAGGGGTAAAATATTATACTAGCTTGAAAACGTTCTACAATCATAACAGCTTTTACTTACGATATCGCTTGGGTCACAGTGGTCTATTGGCCGATGAGAAGTGTTCACGTCTCCTAAAATAATCACGTGGCTGAAAAACAGAAAAGGCAGTGAACTCAGAAAAATCTGAAAAGAGGAAGCAGAGGAACAGCAGAGCTACAAAATGATTAAAACCACTTCCAACCTCTTCCAGATTTTGTCAGATTAAAAATAAAAATTTCAAAGTACTTCATTCCGCTTTTATGCGACAGAGCAACAGAACGCGCATAATGCAATTACGGCAGAAAGCCTTTTTTGGGGAGTTTCCCTAATGGCTTTTCATGTCTACAAACTGAATTTCTGACAGTTCATATTTGCTAAATAACTCAGTCAGATTAAATTTAGAGAATCTGGGAACAAGACTGTTTAGATTTCACCACAGACTGGACTTGGGTCTGGGCCCCTGACTCATGAATATTTGGAAAAAGGATGATGCTGCCTTGACCATGGTTGTTGTTTTCAGGGTGAATTCCAGTATTTTTTTTATTGCAATAACTAATGTGCAATTCTATTTAATACTCTGTGCAATAATCTTGAAAGAAGTGACTCCTGCTGCTATTACACTTGAATATATGTCAATACACATGTATATAGGTCACCGTGAATGTACATAGGATTTCCTCTGCCTTATTTCTATTTGTATTTTTTTATCTTTATTTTATCATCTACCTCTTTTTGATCCACTGTATAAAAACGGGACACACTGTATATACCTGATGCACCTTGTCCTACTTTGGAAGCCTCTTCTTCTTCTTCTGATTACTGAGCCGATGTGACGTGAATTTCTCCAATGTGAGATCAATAAAGCCTATCTTATCTTAATCTGCCTCATACAGGTTTTCACATGCGGGATAAAAAGTTCAAAAATGCTCAAATCTGACTAGAGCTACTTCTTCCTCACATTTGTCCTCTGCATTGTTTGGGCCAGTTTGCAAAATGGGACTTCTTATGGGTTCCTTTCAACAATGACGTTCTTCTTGTCATTTTCCAGAGAGGTAAGATTGTTGGAGAGGATGACTAAAATGAGCCGTGGATCCTTACAAAGTTCCGTTTTTTTTATTTGTAAAAACCTCTGAAATAAGTGTATAATTTTCATTCCACTTCACAGTTATGCACAACTTTGTTTTTGTCTGTCACATAAAACCCAAACAGAAAACATCAATGCTTGTGGACCTTGACAAAAAAAAAAAAAAAAAAAGGTATTTCAGTTAGGATGCTGCAAACGCATTATTATTTTTTTTTTACTTTTTATTTTAGAAATAGTAAAATAAGCACACGGTTGCCACCAACGCACCGCACTAATAAACACAGGAGGAAAAACGGTTGATATAGAAGTTAAAACATTTGTGGTAAAAGCAGGAAACACCTGCACCAGATTCTGTGTTTGTAGAAACGCTTCCACAGCCTCACCTCCCGCCTCTTAATAAGGCTTCGGCCCGACTCTGAAGCAGCTTGTAGAACTGCAGCTTGAACCGTTTTCGCTCCGGCTTGTCTGGGTCGGCCCGCGGGCAGTAGACGTTTATCACAGTAACCGTCCGCTTGTCGTCCTGACACCTGCGAATGAGAAACAAAAATCAGGCAGACACCGCTGAAATTAAGACTACTTACTAGTAGGGCTGGGCGATATGGATTAAAAAATAAATTTCCGATTTTATCATACCAAATCCGATTAATCGAATTTTTTCCTCCTTTTTGTTTCATAAAAAGAAATTAACGAAATTATTTTAAAACCTTGCTTTTTATGTCAAGCATTTCGTCAGGGAATTGACCTGAATTCAAAGTGCAACTAAAAACAAGCTGTGAAACATGCTTGTAAAACAAGATGGCAGCTGTGCCATTATAAACAATGAAAATATAACAAAACATTTGCTGCTAGTGGTATTACACATTGAGCTAAGAACAGGCTTCACTGCACTTGTGAACTTCAAACTAAGTTAAAAAAAAAAAAAGTAAATAAGTAAATGAAGTACCTCGTATTATGGTAAAAAAAAGTTTTTACTTAAGAATATTTTGACAATACATTTGCCTAAACATATATTCAGCATCACATGCTGTTCTCTTCATGGAATCCCAATGAGTGTATTGGCAAAATAAAATCCAGATTTTCCAAAAATGAAATCTTAAAGCATTGTAAATTCTAATTAATCGATTTAATCCATTTATCGCCCAGCCCTACTTACTAGGCTATTTCTCAAAAAAGATTTGCATTTTTTTTGTTGCAAGAACGCAGCTTGATTTGGAGCTGATATTGATTAATAATCACAGAATCTGAATGCGGAAACAGAAATACACACCACATTTCTTACGTTACATTCTATACTCCATAAATAACTTTCTTTCTTACATTATTTTGTGCTGGGTGATGACGGCTCGCCCCTCGTTGTCCAAAAGCTGCAGCTCCTCGCTGGAGAAGTCAGCCTGGTCCCCATAGCATCCAACAGCTCTCTCATGGTTGGTCAGCAGACCTGTGAGGCCCTCCTCAGCAGCAGAAGGAGTGGCATTGTCCCTGCAGTAAGTTGCAACCCCTGCGCACACCAGGCATGGGACATGATAGGGTGGGCAGTGGTTTGAAATAACAGAGCCAACTCAAGGTTATGAGCTTCCTTGTTATGCAGCAACTATCATTGAATAAACAGAGGTAATGGTTTTATTATGGTTTATGGGACATTTATGGCAGGAGAACCGTGTAACACACCTGAATAGCCGCTGCGTCCTCGGCTGTAGCTGAAATAAGAGTTGTAGCCGTCAACAATAGCGGTCCTTTCATCCAGCAGGTCTCCTGAGAAGCATAAACACTGTGGGTTGGCCTTTTTCATAACAGAGCTCTGATTGGAGCAGCGTCCCTGTTTTCAACACTTACTTGTGACTTTTGTCTCCTGAACGCAGATGATGTCTGCGTCCAGGCCGTCAAGCGCCTTTTTGATCCCGCTTTTAAACGTCCTGATGCCGTTAATGTTCCAGGTGACGAGCTTCATGGTTTCAGGCTGGGGAGAGAGAGCGGCAAAAAGCCAACGTGAAGAGTCGGAAGTAAACCGGATGTTAGGGGTGACGCAAGCGGAAGTGTACTTTCGCGTCTTCTTTTTAAAAGCCAATATTAAATTCAGAGCATTTATTTTAATTGTTTATGTATATATGAGCTTTACATTATATATTCATCGGATCAGAGATGACAATAAACACTACATTGACGTTGATATGAACTTAGCTTTTGTTCTTGAACAGGATTTTTCACTTTTTTTTAAGGAATCTTTAATTGTGTAAATTGAATGATGACCGATAGTCGGGATCAGCCATCACTGTGATACCAAACAAAAACATTTTTAAATTAGAGAAGGAAATCTGGTTGGGTATTTTTAGATATCAGAGCAACAGTGTCCTTCTGTGAGCATGTAAATTTCCAAAAAAAAAAAAAAAAAAGAATAGATGTTTCTGGATGAAACTTGCAGTAAGAACAGGAAATATCAATATCACATTTGTATTTCTGGAGAAAGTGCTTGGTTGGCTAAAATCTTTGAATTAATTTAAAGGAAACATATTTGACTTAATCAGTAATTCAACCAGAGTTTGTTACTGTAATAGAAGCAAATCTCTAATGAAAAAACAAAACAAACAAACAAAAAAATACTCATTATTGTTGAACCTTAACTGAATTCAGAGCATTTATTTTAATTATTTATGTATATATGAGCTTTACATTATACATTCATCGGATCGGAGATGACACGGATCGGAGATTGTATTACATGCTTGATAGTTTTAAAGGGTTCCCCAAAGATTTAGCAATTTAGCAATTCAACTACTTTTCTCTCTCTCTCTCTCTCTCTCTCTCTCTCTCTCTCTCTCTCTCTCTCTCTCTCTCTCTCTCTCTCTCTCTTACTCTCTCTCTCTCTCTCTCTATCTATCTATCTATCTATCTATCTATCTATCTATCTATCTATCTATCTATCTTTTTTAGAAAAGTATTATAATATATATAATATATTTTTTCATTGTGGATTAACTGTTAGCTTGGTTGGTGTAAGATCTATCACACTAGATCCTTTCTTTCCTGCAAATTACTTTGACCTTCCATAAAGCGTCCATCATTTACAAATAAATGTGTACACTTTGTGTTGCTCTTCTTTTTTTCCAATGGTTTGCTTCTAATAAAATATTAACAGTTAAAGTGGAAGCAGACAAAAAAAGGACAAATAAACAAAATAAACAAAAACATGCACTTTGTGTTGCTCTTCTATTTTCCAAGGCTGTACTTCTATTACAATATTAACAGTTAAAGTGAATGCAGACAAAGAAATAAAAAATATGAAAATTAAATAAATTAAAAAACAAATAAATGTGCCCTGCTGTGTTTAATCTAGGGACGTTTCCATCGGAGGTGAACGCCTGCTTGTGGTTACAACTGCAGTACCTCGGTTGTACGTAAGAGGGCGCATGCGTGCCTTCACGTTTTCAGCGCGCGTTTGACACCCGACCCCTCCGCCAAACGGGAGAAGCAGGTGGGTTGGGAGGAAGGGGAGCGGCTGTTCGCTAAACCAAACCCGGCACCACCACTAACTAACGTGATTATAGGACACCGCTGTTGTCGAATGCCCCTCAAGGAAGGAGCAACGTTTCCGTTTTGTGGCGGCGGCGGCGGGCGAGCTCCATCTTTGAAATAAAACGGCGGGGTGAGTACGTAGTTTGGCTACTGAACGGCTGACTGCGCGGCTAATTAGCTTGTCTGAGAGGATCCAACTGATGGGAGAGAGCTCCGCGGCGTTTGTTCAGCCCTCTTCCTTATAAACGTCTCTGATTCAGAGCTCTGATCTCTGAGCTCGGCTGTTCCGAGTCACCGTTGTGGTTTCGTTCTGCGGTGCACATCACGTTAAGCTAGGCTAAGCTACTGATGCTAGCAGCCCGCTCAGTGTCCCGTTTCTATGGACCGGTGTCGGGTTCGGTTCTGCGCCTCTGTCGTACGGCGTCTCGCTCTGCTGTACAGCTGGCAGGTTGTACGAACGTGGCTAAAACACGATTTAATTCCTGTTTTTTTTTTGGTACTAAGAGAGGCTGCTTTGTGCGCCGGTGGGACCGGATGCTTTCAGCATGACTAACCGCATCATCTGGGCGCTGGACAACAACCGGGGGACAGCTGGTCCGTCCATCTTCGGTCAAAGATGAGAACAAGTATGGAGATGTGAGGGCGGCTTCAGACGTCTACATTGTTGTTGTTTTTCGTACTTTTTTTCGTTCTCAGGCTGTTCCACATCTTTAACTTCATAGCTTGGAGGCCAGAGTCTGTCTGATGAGGGCGAATGGAGCCCAGCCATCTCATCGCAATAAGAGGATCCGGTTTCTGTCAGTTGCCTGATGATCTCAGGAGTCATTCATACCGAGCTGTAAATAATTTGAAGGGCTCGGGTGTGCTCTGTCTCTGACCCCAAACCTCCTGTTTTACAGGCGAACAGAAGCAGAGTCAGCGCTGTGTTATTATGATAGGGGCATGAAATGCTTACGGTTAGGTAATGTTAGACTCCGGCCTCACCGAGCAGTGGTCCGAGTTAAGATGCCCTCAGCCATTAACAGTGTTAATGTGTGCGACCTGCTTCCTGTCCGATGGCTTCTGCAACCCCGAGTCCAGGAAAGTTGGTAGATTTAAATAATGTCAATCTAATCTGGTTGTAATGCTTTGCGATTCCCATCTTGCGGCCTGGAAATGATAAATTCAACCTTAGTTGGGAGTAATTTTGAACGTGGTCCTAAAGCTGGAACATTTTACCACTGCGAAGCATCCGCTTTTTCTTAAACAGCAGGGCGTGAACGCCTGGAATCCGAGGAAGCAAGTGTTTAAGTGGGGAAGACTCCCGGAAACCCGACTCCTGAGCTCTGAAGCCAGGCTGCTGTTGATGGTGGCGCCTCCTGGGATGTGCAAGCTGCCCCCGCCGTAAGCGGCGATGCACTCAAGACCATCAGAGAAAACGGCGTCTGAGCTGTATGCCGGCAACACGCCGCTTAAATGGGGTTTCTGACCACACCACGCGCTCTCCCACGCTACCTCTGCTCGTTTTAAATGAGCTTTGGCCCAGACCATTCTGCAGCATTTCAGGATGAGGCTCACATATGGTTTCTGCTCTGCATGACAGAGCTTTAACCTACATTTACGGATGGCTTGGCAAGTTTGCAGACGATTCGTGGAAGCGTTCCCGAGACCATGTATTAATGTCCATAACAGAATCAGGCCTGGTGTTAGCGGTGGGCCGCCTGCAGAAGATCCCTGGTGTCTAATGTTGACTCTTAAATATTATGAACTGGAGATGATGGATTATTTTTTTAACCTTAAGTTGGTCCTCCTCTTTATAGATAAATTTGTATTAGAGCCGTGCATAAAAATCGATACAAAGATTGATGTTTTTAAAACTGATTTTAATATCGATATTCTGGCTTTCAATGCTGATATACCTCCCAACCCCTAGGGGGCGATATCACAGCACGCCATTACTGCTCACAGTGAGGAAGTGCAAGTTAGACGAATTTGCGGAACGGCCGACAGGATTTTAGAAGCGCCTTTGTCCCTAAAATCAGACGTTTGGGCACATTTTTGATCTCTGTGATACGTTTAAACCAAATGCACTTTATTTTCCTGTTTAATATATCAGTGTTCAATACATTGAACAAATGCAATTGGTTTTTTTTTTCCCCTTAATTTTTGTCAAATTTTTTTTTTGTTGATTGACTGACTTTGAGCATTAATTTCAAACTAATGAATATCTATATTGGAGTCAAATCAAGCTGAGCTATATCAAGAATTGTACGGAATCGGCTCATCCTAGATGATACCCAGCCCTAATTTGCAGAGCCCTAATAATAATCATAAGAAATGCTTAAGTAAACGCACTAATTAATGTCAGTAACAACGTTTTGTTGATGCTGCTGTAGTGATGTAAACATCTGCGATGCATAGCTGTCAAAAATACTCGGTGGGACTCACCTCTGATCTCTCGTTGACAGCGCGGTGGTTATGAGGGTGGACGAGTGAGGGAGGAAGACGGGCGTCACAGCGGATCGTCGGCAGATAAGCGGGAGGCCGGGCAAGGATGCTGGAGGCCGACGCAGACCTAGCGGGCGGAGAGGCCGAGGAGGCGGCGGACGCAGACATGGGCGGCAGAGACTTGAAGGCCGAGGTGATGCGGCTCACTCTGGAGCTGCAAGAGGCCACGGAGGAGAAGCTGCAGGCCGCTCGGTACGGACTGGTGGTGCTGGAAGAAAGCGCCGCCCTCAAGATGAAGCACACGCAGCTGGAAGAGGAGCACGAATCGCTAAAGATGGAGCTGCAGCAGCTCAGAGAGGTAAGAGCATCGGAGGCTCCCAGACCGGTACGGCATGTTTTTTTTTTTTGTTTTTTTTATCACTGCCGCTGCTTCCAGGTAGGGCTGGGCGAAAAATCAATTTAATCGAATAATTCTAATTTACAATTCTTTAAGATTTCTTTTTTGGAAAATCTGGATTTTATTTTTCCAATACACTCATTGGAAAAAGAGAACAGCATGTGATGCTGAATATATGTTTAGGCAAATGTATTGTCAAAATGTTAAGTGGAAACTTTTTTTTTTACCATAATACGAGGTACTTCATTTACTTATTTACTTTTTTTTTTTCTTACTTAGTTTGAAGTTTACAAGTGCAGTGAAGCCTGTTCTTAGCTCAATGTGTAATACCACTAGCAGCAAATGTTTTGTTATATTTTCATTGTTTATAATGGCACGGCTGCCATCTTGTTCTACAAGCCTGTTTCACAGCTTGTTTTTAGTTGCACTTTGAATTCAGGTCAACTCCCTGACAAAATACTTGACATAAAAAGCAAGGTTTTAAAATAATTTCTTTAATTTCTTTTTATGAAACAAAAAGAAGGAAAAAAATCAATTAATCGCATTTGGTATGATAAAATCGGAGATTTATTTTTTAATCCATATCACCCAGCCCTACTTCCAGGTGCGGGGTTGCAATCACACTTGTGTTTTGGGATCTTTGCAATGTGTGTGTATATATAAACCAGCCATAACTAAACAGGTTATTCCTAAGTTCATGTTTGCAGTGATGACATAATCGTTTGATCCTGCCTGTGTGTTGGATTCAGAGCGACGTGCTGCCGTGACCTTTTTATCCCCGACTCAAAACAGAAGTCGATAATCCTCTATTTCTGAATGTTATGGCTGACATAACTATGGCCTAACAGGATGGTTGAGTTTCTGTCGTTTTTTCCACCATGTTGGCAAAAATGCAAATGTTTTTAACATCGCAGCGGGTGACATAACTGTGCTATCTGGCTACTCCTGCTGTTGATTTGAATTTTCACAGCCGAGGAGATGCCCAGGAGCATTTCTCAAAGCTGTTTAACAATCTCCTGTTTTCTTCTCTATATTTGCATCTGTGCGGGAGTTTAGTTTAACTTGTGTGCATTTTTGCATGCTTTAGGAATTATTACATTGACAAAAAACTAAATACAGCAGTTATGACTAAAGGAAACTTTATCCTCTGATGTTTGAGGCATCAAAGGGAGTTTTCATCACATTGTCCACCATCAGCTAGCCCAACATACAACAACTTGTTTAAGTTGACTTGGAGATTTAATGTGCCAGACTAATGTCTATATGACCATGTGCCATGCACTTGTTTATTAGTATTTTTCATTTAGTATTACTAAATAGACTGATTCATATCAAGCTTTTCTAGTCATACAAGGTGCTTTACACTAGAGCCTCATTCACCCAGTCCATCTCACTGGATCAAGATTTTTGGTTTAATCCCACTTTGTCCCAAATACTGGTTCAGGTTACATAATATTGGGCTTTTGTTAATAGCTAGACCGTAGTCAAGGCAACGTTCACACTCCATATTTTGAGATTTTTTTTTTCTTTCTAAAAGCAGTTTTTTTTTCTGTGTGTGTGTGCGGTTGTTAATGTTACTAATCGCGACCACCATCAGACTTCAGTCTGAATGGTTCAAGACCCCAAAGCGATCCACACGCGCAGATTGTGGCTTGATGGGTTGAGTAGTCGTCTGGCAACCAGAAGGTTGTGGGTTCGATTCCAGCTTCCCCTTGCCACATGTCGATGTGCCCTTGGGCAAGGCACTTAACCCCAAGTTGCCTACCGAGCTGCGTCTCGGTGTATAAATGTGTGCGCGTTAGTGAGAGCGACTGGGTGAATGTGGCTATAGTGTACAGCGCTTTGGGTGGTCAGCATGACTGGAAAAGCGCTATATAAGTTCAGTCCATTTACCATTTACCATTTACCATTAGAGATGCACCGATTCAGTTTTTTCAGCTGATACTCGATACGGAGCCGATACTAATGTTGAATTAATGAAACCGTATACCTTGCCGTGTTGGTGGTGTTGAATTTACCAACTTTATCACCATCACTCACAATTTTCACGTTGCAGGTATTGCATGTTGCAGTCAGACTTGTTGGCGTATCTGGTTTGAAATGTTTCCAAATAGCAGACTTGGCTCGGCCCAGCTTGTTGTTCATCACTAGTTGCTGGCGTACGCAAAAGCACAATTGAAGTGACTAAATTACTGTAACTGTATAGCTGTGTATGATATTAATGAAAATAAATGATTGGATCAGAATGCTGGATCGGCGTCATTCATCCGATGTCCGAATCCAGGCAATTAGCAAGTATCTGTGCATCTTTACTTTAAGGAGAAAGTAGATACTTTCTAAATAAACATCAATACCGGTATTTAACGACACCGATTTTCAGTACTTTTGTGTGTTTATGCAGTGATAAATGTTTTTTTTTTTTTTTTAATAAAATCTCAATTTTGTTTAAATTTAACATTTATTTCTCAATACCGTATTTTTTGGACTATAAGGCACACTTAAA
This sequence comes from Fundulus heteroclitus, assembly GCF_011125445.2. Taxonomy (NCBI): domain Eukaryota; kingdom Metazoa; phylum Chordata; class Actinopteri; order Cyprinodontiformes; family Fundulidae; genus Fundulus; species Fundulus heteroclitus. The sequence continues at coordinate 30,887,065 of NC_046361.1, read as the reverse complement.
AATCCTTAAATGTTCTAAAAAATCGATGGTGCGCCTTATATATGATTACCGTCTTACTTACCGATTGTATGTGGTACAATGTGCTCAAAAATCTGTTAAAATGTGTAAGTACGACTTTGGTTGGCAACGAAGCCGGTCCGCTCAATGGATATCCAGAGCATTACGGTACACTGTCACCAGCTCATAGGACCCCTGAGCTGTCTACAGGACTGCCTGACTGTAATGTTGGAAATCGGGGGCATCTGGTCACCCTACTGGAGGGGCGGAGTGATATTACACACTTAGGACGAATATATAATGCGCTTTATAATCCGGTGCATCTATATATGTGGACAAAGACACATGTAGACACGTAAATTTATAGTCCGAAAAATACAATATGTTCATTCTCATCCTTTTTATTTTCTTCTAGAATTTGCCATTAGCTTTCAGGTGACGTCCTTAAAAGTTCAATTCCTGCTCAGGTTATCCTAGATGCAACTGTCAACTAATTTCCTAACTTATTTTTTTTTAAAACTGTAACACAGATGTTCATGAGACGCCGCTTGTTTATCTCTTGGTGTTTGTGTGAAGGCCTTCGCAGATTCTGTGAGCAGCCACAAGCGCGCGGCGGCTGATGGAGAGTGTCGGGAAGAGAGCCTGCTTCAGGAGACAGCCTCTAAGGAGGCCGCCATGGCAACCCAGCTGGAGGAAGTTCAGGCAGAGCTCAAACAGGCTCGCCTCGCTCTGGGCAACGCCCACGCAGAGATCGATAGACTGGGGGGGCTCTCCACCCAGCTCAAGAAGGTATGGAGCGTAATCCGTAGACGTCCAGTGAATCATGTCAGGCTTTCTTACTCTGGGCCGTCATACGCTTTAATCTCAATCACTGTGTCAACTTTCCAGGGTTAGTTTTGTTTGTTTTTTTGTTTTTTTTTTGCTCATCGTGATGTTGTGATGTTGGGCTCTGCAGGAATGTGAATGTCTGGAAGGAGAGAAGACCCATTTGAGAGATGAAATGAAGGAATACAAAGTACGCGAGCTGCGGCAGTTACAGGACAGCAGTGAGCTGGAGGAAGAGAACATCTCCTTACAGAAACAAGTGTCTGTGCTGAAGGAAAATCAGGTCTGCTGTCGTTTTGGCATTTTTTTCCTTTGCCTCACTGCAAAAACAGAACTTAAAATAAGCAAAATGTTCTTAAAATATGTGTATTTGTCCTTGATTTGAGCAGGTAAATAAGATGGTTTGCCAATGAAACAAGATTTTTGACCTTTTAAAATAGGAACAATTTATCTCCATCATCTTATTTCAAGTGCAGAATGTCTAATTATCTTATATTAGGGGTTAAAATACTCATTCTATTGGCAGATAATCTTATTTACCTGCTCAAATCAAGGACAAATACACTAACTTTAAGAACATTTTACTTATTTTTAGATCTGGTTTTGCAGTGCTTTTGTGTTCATGTAAATCCTGTGTGTGTGTGTGTCTAAATATTATCATAGGGTTAGGCATGGGCTGGTGGGAGATTCTGACCTGTATCATTTTCGATATCGGCTGGACGATATCGAAAAAAAAAAAAACATATTGGTAAAATAGAAACCATATTGATAATTATCAAAAGCTTCAAAACCTATATTTTAAGTTCAGCTCTGGTCATTTATGCTGTTGCTTAGCGGCATATTGTAGATGCAGAACATACAAACACTGAATTCAAACTCAACTCTTTATTCAACCAACTTTTTACCAAAATTGCAAGTTTTAAAAAAAAGAAAAAAGGAACTCGTGCTCTGGGAACTCTTTGAAGGGGGCGGAGCTTGGTGACGGAGCGTTCCTGGATCTGCGTTGTGATTGGTTGGTAGGGTGTAATGACTGTAATATTAACCTACATCATAGGCTAGAATAGCAAAAGGAAGGAAAACTGTTATTCTATTGAACTTTTTACTGGCTCCTTATTTTCTATCATCGATATACGTCTGTCGATCGATATATATTGTTATTTAATTATCGTCCAGCCCTATGATGTCCACCGTTTGAATGTGTTGAGGTATTTGCTCTAAAATTAAAATAAATAGGAAAAGCTTCTAGTCTTCCGGACACCTTTGGTTGTTTTTCTGAAAGGACTGTCCATTGGTTCAGAGGCAGATGACAGCTCCATAATAACAGGCATGTGGCAATAAATCAAAAAATCAGCTCTTATGTTTACCAGAAGTCTGCTCACGAGTGATTTCACCGCGTTGTGCTTAGTAGTATTTAGATTTTATTTGATAATTAGTTGAAACTAGGAAGACGTGACATCTTTTTAAGAAATCATAATTTACTTTAGCCAACAACACTTTTCTTTACTCTAAAACCTTCCAGAGGATAATTACAGTTTCATCAAAAGTTCACTGATAGAAGTTGATTGGGTTTCTTTGTACAGGCTGTTTATAAAGCGTAGGGATGTGGGTTTTGCTGAGCCGGGATGGTCTGATGTGTTTACACGACTCTTTTCCACAGCGAAGCTCTGTTAGCTCTGTTTCTAGGTAAACTCGAGGACAGTTAGAGATACGACGGCTGTAAAACGTCAAGGTGCCGTCGCGCTCACATGTGTGTTCTCATAGGTTAAAACAGGGGTTCCCAAACCTTTCAGCTTGCAACCTTCCCACCCCAAAAATACTAGTGGTAGAGACCCCCCTTGGGGGGTTATTTTCTTGTTTTTAGAACTTACGAGAATATACTAGTGATTTCTTGGTAACTCTTACAAAACAACGCCGTCTCCTCCCCCCCCGTTTTAAAACCAGGGATGTTGAGCATCTTGTAAAGTTATACTTTGGTTTCCATTTTACAAATGAGAAATTCCTTTTAGCACATCAGTATCAACTTCTTAATGGTACCTGGACATTGAAAGGACTGTGCAAACGGCTGTCTGATGTTGTTGTAACATTTTTACCTTGTTTTCATAATATTATGACTTTATTGTCATAATTTCCTCAAAATGTAATGTGGCCATCGTGCATTAAAGGAACTAAATGATTGGCCATGAGGAGTAAACTTCCACTCATACATATATTTGTGATAACAAATAGTTTTCTAATGTAAAAAATTATCAAGAAAAAATTTAATAAAAATGTTAATATGCTTATATGCAGACAATTGCTATATTAAAACAGTCTATCTCTGACATTGTAAAGTAAGAAATTTGGATCATTGTAGGATAATCTTGTGACCGCCACTTTGGGAATTGTGGGCTTAGCGCATTAGCATCGATCTGATTTTAGCAACACATTTGGCCTTCAACAAAGACGGGAAGAAACTTATGCAAAACTAATGTTTGTTTTAAAGTTAGCAGGATTTCTAAGCACTCTGTCAGAAACCCGAGTTTATTTATTTCCCTCGTCTTGATGAGCGTAGAAAACAAAAACTGGGTTTTTGTATTTTGAAAATGCTTATATTTCCAGAGTTTATTCTCAATTTCATCAGTCTGTCTGTTCGCCAATCCCTCAGTCTGTCCACCCCCCCTTTTTTTGTTCTTTCGTTCTGTTTACTCATCCATCATCCATCCAAAAATCGGCTTTTAGCAGCGTTCTGCTTGTTCTCACCCCTTTAGGTGGAGTTTGAATCAATAAAGCTCGAGCTCTCCCAGAAGAACGAAGAGCAGGAGGAGCTGCGAGCGCAGCTGGAAGAAGCTGCGCGGCTGAGGGAGATAGCAGAGAGGCAGCTGGACGAGGCCCTGGAAGCCCTGAAAGAGGAGCGGGAGCAGAAGAACAGCCTGCGGCGGGAGCTCTCCGCCCTGACCCTCAACCCGTTCGATTCCGTCGGGAACCTGGAGCTCCATTTGGATCAGCTGGACGACAGCCAGGAGGAGGGCCAGGGGGGGGAGGCCGGGGCCCAGGAAGAGAACCCGGACAGCAGTCACACAAACGGCTCCGCGTCCGCGCCCGGCTCTAAAAGCAACGGCCTCGTGCAGCGCTACTCCTCGGCACGCAGCGGCGGCGGCGACGTATTCCTGCGCGCTCCAGCGTCAGGCTTGGTGTCTGACCTGCTGAGCGAGCTGCACTTCTCAGACAGTCAGAAACTGAAGCAGCAGCTTCTGCAGGTAGGCCACAGAACAAGCCCGACTACTTTTACAAATGCCACCTTAATGGCAGCGCTGGGCAGTATAACTCGATTTTAAAAGGGATATAAGATGAGAATATATCGTTTATATCGAGATGGTCTATGTTGCGTTATAATTATACTTTTATGTATTCCAGTAGGTTATTTTTCAGCTGTTTCTCTTATTTATCTACAGCTGTCTGTTAAAAAATCTGCCTGTGAGACGTTTGGGATAAAGATTTGATTCAGAGATGCCTTTTTATAATTACTTCATGAAAATAAAAATATATCAAGATGAATTTCGTCTACCTAATAAAAATATTGAGCTATTATGTTTGCTCCATATTCCCCAGCCCTACTTAATGATGTTAAAATGTGTCGTCCATTTTAAGTTTTTAAAGAAGACAAAATTAAGCTTTTATTTTTAAGGAATTAAGGGAATCGAGTCAAAGTTCAACTTAAATCCAAAGTAAATGCTGCTGCTTGATCTTAAAGGTCATTTCTGGTCAGTCTGGCTGTATTAAAGCCGAAGAACGGTGGGCCAGGATGCTCCACAGTTGTCATTGTCGGTTTCTGCATACGCTCGGTTGCTCAACCAGTTGCTAATTTCCTGTTTTTTTGGGGGGGAGGGTTTGTTTTAATTTGCTCGGGGTAACTTTAGCTGATATGAAAAAATTGTGTGATCTGAAACATTTAAGTGTGACGCAATATCAACAACAACAAACCGTTGAGAGGATCATACGTTTTCACATCCTTCTCTTCTAGTACTGAGTCTAATCTATTCAGAAGTAACCTATATATTCCTTTTTAATGGGTAATTGTGTCTAAATGTTTGGCATCTACTGAAACAAATCACGTAACCTCATATTTATTCACTTATTTAGCATTGGAGATGGAAGGCGATGTTCTCTTGGTCTGCTCAGGCTCAGTTAAACACCAGCATCCCCTGCGTTGTCCCGAGTGACAACGCTCCGGCACGATTCAGTCCGTGTGACTAAGCTGCTAGCTGGCACTTCCTGTTCCAGACCACATCTGGCCTATGCTGGATGCAGGACGAGCGTTAATGCACAACAACTGCTTTACGGAGAAATTTAGTCCACTCCCGATTGTTTTCAACACAGCTTTGCCAAAGGAAATCCCGTGTCGGAGAATTAAGAGCATATTGGGTTTCTCTTTGTTTGGAGGTGGTGAATTATTCATGACGCACTTAAGATGGGGGTTGGGGTTTGGGTTGGGCCTCCTGTCAGATGTTTGGACTCGGGAACTGAATGTGGGAACATTAAAAATGCATCTAGAGGAAGAGGGGAGGGGGCGCCTGGGTCAAAGACTTCATTGAAATGAAGGCATTTCCAATTATCTGAATAAAAAGGATGGCTTTGCACCTGTTTATGTTTTGTTTGTGTGTATTTCCAGGTAGAAAGGGAGAAGTCCAGTCTGACTAGCAAAGTGGAGGAACTGCAAATGCAGCTGATGATGTCCAAACAGGCGCTGAGTCAGCAGGAGGACAGGGTCGGCTCGCTCACGCAGCAGCTGGAAGCTGCGCAGATGAGTCGCCATCAAACCCAGGAGGCCGAGGAGAAGCAGACGGTGGAAACGGGAGAGGACGGCGCCGAAGGCTTCGACTACGAGGTGGACACCAAGAGCAAGGAGGTGCTGGAGGCCCGGATGCGCGCGGCCAGCGAGGAGCTGGTGAAGCTGCGGGACGAGCTCTCTCAGGCGGGAGCCCGCTACAACACCCTGGAGCAGCGGTACAAGCAGGAGAAGGACCGCTGGAGGGGGGAGGCCCAGGAGCTGGCCGACAAGATCCGTCAGTGCATCAAGTCCAGCAAGCAGGACCAGGAGCGCATCAGCGAGCTGGAGAAGGAGATCGGAGCCACGCGCAAAGTGGCCACCGACTCTGAAGGGCACCTGAGCGTCGCCCAGGAAGAGCTGCTGGCCTTCTCCGAGGAGCTCTCCAATCTCTACCACCACATCTGCGTGTGCAACAACATTACCCCCAAGCGGGTCACCCTGGACTACTACCGGGACAGCGCCAGGGGGGGCGGCGGAGGGCTGCGGCGGCCGCACCACGTCTTCGCCCAGCACAACGCGCAGAAGAAGCCTCGGCCTAACGACATGTTCATCTCCAAAGCCGCGGCGCTGCAGTTCATGGGAGAGGTGGACAGCGCCGGAGCCAGCGGAGACGCTCTGACGTGCCCCGGATCCCCGACTCTGGACTTCAGGGACCCCTCCAACGTGTCCAACCTGGTGGCCGTCATCCGTTGCCAGATCAAGCACCTCAGGGTAAGGCGACACGCGTGTCAGACTAATGCCAGAAAGTAGGGCTGGACAATTAAATCGCATTTTCAATATAATCGCGATTTTAAAAAAAAACGCGATTTCCAAATGGCAGAGTCTGCAATTTTTGGCTATGTAACAATTAGGGAATTAGACACGTCCATTAGGTGTTGGTAAAATGTTTAAAGTGGGTTTGCCTCCAAATGGAAGGGAAGACAGTTGCAGCAGTGAGATAATCTAATTGTATTACTTGTTTTAGAGTTTATATAATCATACATAGCATTAAGTACAGGTCAATCAGTTTAATACATAGACTTGCTTGTTGGTTGCACTTTATGTCCAACAAGGTTTGACGTCCAAATCAACTAAAAGCTGTTCTCTTGAACAATGTTCTGATTAATAGAAACATTAAAAGGTCTTTTTGCAACTAATCTGCACAGCGAGGAAACAAATTGATTTGTTGTTTGTATATATTTAAAAAGACATGATAAATTAAACTGGAAAAAAAATCGCATTAAATCGCAATATTTAGGAAAAAAAAAAATCGCAATTAGATTATTTTCCAAAATCGTTCAGCTCTACCAGAAAGCTTGAGTTAGTTTTTCTAGACTGAGACTGAAAGCCAGGCTGCCCTTCAGAATAAAAGCTTCTCCTCATTTACAGTTTTCCTTGTACTCAGGCCTCTAATGCTCTCGACTACCTCTCCCGTCTGCACAAATCCAGCGCCCGTTCTGGGCTTTGTTGACACGTGCCTTCACGCGTTGGTTTGAATGGACGGGATTACCGGGGGTCAAAGTTGAGTCCTGGCCTCAGGAGCACATAATCCTTCTGAACAAACAGAGTCTGAAACACTGGAAAATTCACATTTGATCTTTCTCTACAGTGAAACACAAGCTGGAAAGAGTAAAATGCTGCTATAGTATTAAGAAAATGAACCCAAATCATTTTTGCAGCGTCTAAGAGATCTAATGTTTTTGAAAAACAAGTTATTTTAAAGTTTTAAAATGAAAAAAGTGCTCTTGAATTCCCGTTTTATCAGCCGCTGTGGTCGTGTGTCCTCTCAGGTGGCCGTGGACCTCTGCCGCCAGAGAGGAGCCATGCCGTACTCGGGGCTCAGCAGCAGCGAGGAGTCGGAGCCAGATACCGAAAGCCTTCTGGAGGAAGTCCTCAAACTGAAATCTCTCCTCAGCACAAAGAGAGAGCAGATTGCAACCCTGCGAACGGTCCTCAAGGCAAACAAGCAGGTAAAATAAGCTGCAAAGTTGTTTTTTTTCTCGTCTCTTCTATGGTCGATGTAGTTTAGAGCTCCAGTGGGTTTACTTTATAGGGAAGTCGTCATCTTAACTGTCAGACTGGGTTCTGATTAAAGGTTTTGTTTTATTGGGGGGTTATAGAGGAAACCACAGCTCCATGGTTTTGTCAGCTGGAAGTGTTTTATATATATTCTGAGATTGCTTTCCTTTTTAAAAGCGTCAAAGATGAATAGGGAGTACCATGACTGTTTGTCCCCCATAGATTAAAAAACAACAGTATTCAGTTTATTGTGCTGGTGGTGCAATGAAGTTTTTTGGATCAGCTGAAAAAACAAACGTTAACACTGGACTGAGACTCACTCTATGCAAATACTTCTGGATAAATCCCCTGACAAGAGCATTTCAAATTCAGGTAAAAAGCGGTTTTACTTTTATTGCAATGCGTTGAGTCCTCTCAATAAAACCATGCTGTTCTGAAGCGGATGAGCACACTCCTGTTAAAAAAAGGTTGTAACTCCCTTAATTCTTGTCTGATTTATCTAAAATATGGCTCAAATTAGACCTGAGAAAATTGCATAGAAATATTTACTCTTTTTAAACATTGGTCCATAAGCAGTGTGGGAACTGTGCAGTTAGGGTGTTGAGAGGTATACCTACTGTGCTATAAACATTGCCATGCTGTCACTTAATTTTTCATTATTTTATCTCTGATTGTTGGTTTCTGGCCTTGAAGCTGGTATTTCTACCAATAGGCCAATAAAAGAGGGTTTCAGGGTGGACTGGCCACCGGGGCATTTACTGATGCGTCACCATGGTTAGTCTGGGTTAATTGTAGCCTCAGTTTCCTGTTGTTGTTGTTTTTTTTTTTTTTAGCAGACACGGGTGGCACTCGCTGTGGCCTTCAGCCGCTGGATCCCAACCTTGTTTGTCGAGTGGCTGTTTGAGCTGCTGTTGAGTTTCTATCGAACCAGTCTGCCCATTCTGCCATGGACTCAACAAGACGTCTTTGTCCTCAGAACTGCTGCTCACTGGATAATTGTCTTTTTCAGACCTTCCTTTGTTAAACCCAAGAGATGGTTGTGTGTAAAATCCCAGTAGATCAGCAGTTTCTGAAATACTCAGACCAGCCTGTCTGGCACCAACACTCAGGCCACATTTAGTCCTCTCTTCTCCCCATTCTGACACCAGGTTGAACTTTACTGAGCTGTCTTCACCGTGTCTGGATGCATCAAGTGACTGCCATGCGAAGGGCTTATTTTCTTATTGTTGTCAAGCAGGTGGTGGCCGGCGAGTGTATATCACTTTTTAGCCATTCCCTTATGCTCTGCACCTTTTAAAGTCACTCAAGGTCACCAAACAAGGAAAAAATACAATACAAAACAATAAAATAACAAATCATTCAATCAAACAATAATATAATAAATGAGATTGGGCAGAATAAGAAAGCTTGAAGAATTAAGTTTTGAGATTAGCTTTAAATGAGGACGGAGAATCCTAGTTACAGGAGTGTTCTATGGAGGGGGTTCTAGGAATGATCGTAGTGTTGTGGTCAGGACAAGTTGAAGTTTGACTGATTTAGGAGGAAGACCTGAAAGAAGGTAGATGGTAATCTAATTAATAAATGCATTGATGAAAATGGCTGTGCTGGTGCGTATTAGCCTGTCCAGCCAGACTGACTAACGCCATCTGTATTCAACACACAACTTGTTGGTCAGGACAGGCTGGAGATTAATGCTGCCTCACTCTTTACCCATAATGCAGCAGCGCTCTTCTGTAACCATAACAGTCAAGATGCAATGTTTTATTGATGCCTTTTATTATGTCCTGAATGAGCTGAAGACATCTTTAAAAACTCAACAACTAGCTGCTCTAAGAGCTAAAACGGAGCGTGTTTCTTAGAGGGTGCGTCACGTCCGTAGTTCTCTGATTGGTTCTAACCTGTTTCCGCTGACTCTGTAAGTCCTGATTTGTAATCGGGCTCTACCTGCGTCTTTCCAGACTGATATGCTGTGTAAGACTGGCTGGCCAAGGTAGGTGGGTGTAAGAGATGGAACAAAGATGGTTGGTCAAAATATACAGACCAAGTTGTGCTACTGACATCAAGGATGACACCCAGATTCTTAGCTTGAGGAGAGAAACCGAGGAATCCACTATAATTGTGGAACTGTTACATTTGGTTAAAGTGGACTTAGCGCCAACTCAGTGTTGTAGTACTCGAGTCTGAGACTCGGAACTCGAGTTTGAGTCATTAGCTAAATTTAGAGACTCGTGACTTGACTTGGACTTGAGCACTGATGACTCGGACTCCTACATTCAGATCATTCTGACTCGGAAATTGAGAAAAAGACTTCACTTTTTTTTGTATCATTAGTCTATAATTTTAATTAGGGCTGGGCAACGATTAAAATATTTAATCGCGATTAATCGCCCTGATTAATCGCGATTAATCGCGATTAATCGCATTGTATTTACAAACTCCAAGAATGAATTCAAAAGTAGTGTAAAGAGCACTTTTATTTTAATGTTCTGCTGCCATATGAACAAAAGTGTTGTAACATTTGTAGCACTTATTTTATACTGGATATTTTCAACCCATCTATTGAATTTAGTGCACTACTTGATCTTTTCTTCATAAGAGAACAGCAAGCACTGCAGCCAAAATATGGTCTTTTTTGACCTGCTGTATATTAGCCAGTCCCTAAGCTTGATGTATCATGAAACTGTTGACCTTTTGGGTTTTGTGGTTTTTATTTTATTATTACAATTAAATAATAATAATAATAATAATAATGTTATGTTCAGTGTTTTTTCGCTAATCCACCTCTTATATATTTCAATCCTTATGTAATTTTGTCTGTGTTGTGTGCACCTGCCTGTTGCTTTAATCCTATAAATTTCCCCGTCGTGGGATAAAAAAGGATTAGCTAATTTTATCTTATCTTAAATAACACTTTTTAATATATGTACTGGGTTCTTTCAAGGTCTTAATTACATGTTATGTGTGGGCTCCAGTAACATCCATCCATCCATCCATCCATCCATCCATCCATCCATCCATCCATCCATCCATCCATCCATCCATCCATCCATCCATCCATCCACTGATCTACCTGGATGTTCCATGGAGGACTGAAACGCCTCAGTCACAGACGTCTGTGAGTCTGTCGGGGCAGTGAGAGAAGTTTCGTCTCCTCTCTCCGTTTCTGGGGCTCGACGTTTTCATGTTTTTTCACGTGCTTAAATAAATTTGTTGTGTTTCCACTGAAATGAACCGGCTTTTTACAAAACATACAGCTTGATTTCATTTACGGTATTAAAATAAAGCCAAACGGTGCTACTTCTACATGTTTTTTTGCTGCTGCGGTCTCTCTCAGCTGTTTGTGTGTTAAGGTTGTGTGAGAGCTGAGTGGGCGGGCCAGGCTGAGCCTGCGTGCTGATTGGCTGGCGCCGCTGAGCCATGTACGAGAGGGGAGGGGGAGCGGGAGAGTGCTGACTGACACTGACTGAAAGCATGTGAGCAACATGCGTTAATGCGCGATAAAATAAATATTGCCGTTAATAGTGTAATGAATTAACGCGTTAACTTGCCCAGCCCTAATTTTAATATGTCATTAGAATATTATTTGGTGTATGATTTTAATATCTAAATTATTAGTGCAATGGAATGTTACTGCTTCATGTCATACATCACACGTCACGGCATGTTCCTACAACGAACGTTAATTTTCACTGCGGAACTTGGACTCGACTTGGATCAATAGTGACTCGACTCGGACTCAACTCTGATTTTTTTTTTAACGACTTGGACTTGACTCGGACTTGAACACTGGAGACTCGAACCTGGATTCGGACTCGAGGCATAGTGACTTGACTACAACACTGCCGCCAACAAGGAGAAATCCCATTTCCTTGGAGTTCAGGTTGAGGAAGTTTGTCCGAACCATGACTGGATTTTCCCAGAGGCAGACGGAAAGGATGGGTGATGTCGGGCTTAGTGCAGAGGAACAGCTGAATGTCCTCCGCATAGCAGTGAAAGTGAATACCACAGTTTCTGAAAATAAGTGGAAGAAGATGGGACGATTAAACAGCAGAGGACCAAGAACACAACCTTGAGGTACACCTGAAGTGACTGAGGAGGTCTGTGATTTGAACTTCTAACGGTCAACAAACTGACGATCTGAGAGGGAAGATTTGAGCCAATTCAAAGAGGTGCCAGAGAAACCGATGGAAGATGGTCTGTGAAGGAGGATGTGATGAGAAATGGTACGAGTAGTGCTTAAAGTCCAGAGTCGGCAGCAAAAACGCTGAATCCTGAATGATTTCTAGACTCCTCGTCGTTTAAGCCTGGCGTCTCCTCCGCTCATATGTCTCTTGTGACCTACTTCTGTCGTGTCTGGAGTTATCACTCTGTTAGGCTGCAAACACACTTTAGGTGACGCGGTTTTGACTAACGCTCAAATGATGTTGCTTGTTGGTCGGCATCTTTGGTAGAATCCTGTTTCTTGTCGCATCATACTGTTAAACTGACGATTTCAATAAGAAACGTGTAAAGGGGAACCATTACTGTAACAGACTGGCCTCAGGACGTCTCTTATCTGTAATAAAATATTTATACTTCAATATAAAACTGCATTAGATTTCCTGTCTTCCTTATCAGTGCGCTGTACTGACTTAGGTTCTTGCTTATCTCAGGACCATCCGGGGGGGTTTTCTCCTGCTGTCTGTTTGCACACCCACCGTTTCCTGTTATTCTGGTACCGACAGAACGCCTTAATGTTCTGTTTGAAGAAGCAGCCCGCTGCTTTTCCTGATGTTCTGCGGCAGCAGTCGGTCCAAACAGCATTCATGTATTTTTAGACCTGGCAAAAGCCTAAGCCACGGAAAAATGTCGCCTAAGATCGTCTGGCTGCTGTTTGGCAAACGCTCCTTTTTATATTTTTACAGTTGTTAGCTTTACTCTGTTACTACTTGTTCTTTCGCAGAGCTTTTTTTAAAAAAAAACTGAAATAAAACTCCTCAAGAGCTTTTCAGCTTTTTTTTTTTTTTTTTTTTTCTGTGGATGCCCAGAACCACACCTGGGATAGAAACGCAGCACTGACTTATGGGTAAACTTAACCACTCAGAAAAGCAAACATCATTGTGGCTTTACTCCAGATGTTTTCAAAAGCAAAAGAAGGCGGGTTAGAAAACACCAAAGATCTATGATTATCCTATTTAAGTGTTTAATCTTTGTCATTATTTGTTTTTTGTTTTTTGTTGTAGACCGCCGAGCTGGCCTTGTCTAATCTGAAAACCAAGTACGAGACGGAGAAGAGCATGGTGTCAGAGACCATGATGAAGCTGAGGAACGAGCTCAAAGCCCTGAAAGAGGACGCCGCCACCTTCTCTTCTCTGAGGGTCATGTTTGCCAGTCGGTAAGGTCTCTTTTTGTCGTCAGAAAAAAAAAAACAACAAACAGATTGTTTAAAAGGTTGTGTGTCGCGTTCGTTATTGGGCACCACTTGCTGTCGCTCCTGTAATGAGCTTACCATGCTTATTACGCCTGTGCACGATCCACAGCGTCACGTGAAGATTATAAACCACGTGCTCTGCCTTGTGCTGACAACATGCAGGTGATGTTAGGCGGGAAGAGGTCCGAGACGAGTAAGAGGGAACAGTGCCGTAGCCCACAAAACTTTCCCTCGCTAATCTTATCTGGTCGATTAGATAATAAACTATAGTTATACAGGTGTCTCTGATTTTTAATATACCAGTTATTAAAGGCCCCAGAGAAGTATCTGGACAAGCATCAGACTGTCTGGGCCCTTTGCAGACATTTATTAGCTGCTTTCTGGTGATCCCTAAGAAGGCTTGAGGAACAGACAGTGATCAAGGACGCCTGAAGTCTGATCCAATAGAAGATTATCCTTTGGAAAAGGGTTAAGGTTGATGCTTGGTTTAGAGGCGCCGCCATGTGGTGGGAAACAAGAACTGCACTCGAACAGTTTACTATCCTGTCACTGTCGCAAGAAAATACCGTTTTTAAAAATTGAAGTTTTCCAGTTTTCCTTTTTAAGTGTGTCGTTAAATTCATGAAAAAAATTCATGAGTTTCTTGAATTTAAATAAACAAAAAAAAAAAGATTATTATAAATTTAGGGCTGGGCGATAAATTGATTTAATCGATTAATTTGAATTTACAATTTTTTTTTAAAACTTAATTTTTGGAAAATATGGATTTTATTTATTTATTTTATTTTGTCAATGCACTCATTGGGCTTCCATGAAGAGAGTAGCATGCAATGCTGAACGTATGTTTAGGAAAATATATTGTCAAATTATTGTAAAAAGCAATACGTGGTGCTTTAAATTCCTCATATGCTTTTTTTTTTTAAGTTAGTTTGTAGTTACACAAATGAACCCTGTTCTCAGTTCATTGTGTTATGCCACTAGCAGCAAACATTTTGTTATATTTTCATTGTTTACTATTTCATTGTTCTTGTTATCACAGCTTGAATTTAGTTGCACTTTGAATTCAGGTAAACTCCCTGACGAAATGCTTTACATAAAGTTTTTTAAATTGTTTCTTTAATTTCTTTTTGTGAAATAATAGGAGGGGAAAAATTTATTTAATCAGATTTGGTATAATCAAATTGGAGCTTTTAATTTTAAGCCATGTCGCCCAGCCCTATATAGATTTAAGGAGAAACAGGAACAGGTTGAACACTATTTTCATCATGGGTAAACAAGTGGAGGTGGTGGAGTAATAGAAATACCACGGTGTTCACCTGGACAGCGGGCTGTGCTGGAGATGCAACAGTGAAGCCGTCTACAAGAAGGGACAGAGCAGCTTAGGTCCTGCAGTGTTTTCAGCAAGATGTTGCAGATCTTCTGTCGGGAGAGCAGTTTTAGAGCCAGTCACCAAAAAGAAAAAGCTAAATAAGCTGATAAAGAAGTCCATCTCTGTCCACGGAACTGCTCTAGAACCTCTGAAGCCAGATTGTTCATAAAGTGAACATTACAGACAACCCTGAGCATCATATTCATCAGGCTGGTGGACAAAAGCTGTCTTCAGTCAGCGGCTTCTTCAAATCTGCTGTAAGAAAAGCCGCTGCAGGAGATCCTTGCTGCTCACAGCCATCAGCATCTACATCCACCCGTTAATCTGCATAAAATGAGTCACAACAACATTTAATTTAGCTCTAGGATTAATTAGGAATCTTTATTTGAATTTAATGCAAATTGGATTTTTGTTGCACCTTTTTTTTGTGCAAACTTGTAAAGTGGTCAAAACTGTTTTTTTTTTTTTTTTTTTTTATCCAATAATTATATTTATGCAGTTGGTAGAATTGCAGTAGATGAAAACATGGCTTTATCCTACTGGAAAACATCAAAACATTACATTTTAAAATGTTTTCAACACCAGTGAATGATTTGAAAAACTTTTAATGATAATGGCCAACCGGCAGGATTGTGCGAATTTTTCATTGGTCTGCCTGACTTTAGGGAAGCAAACAGAACATGATTGAATTTGCTCTTACAATAACTATATAAATACCGTTTCATTTCTCCTTTCTCTACTTTCCACTCTCTGAGCTTTAGCACCTGTCACTAAAATCTAAGGTGTGGGCCTTAATGGCAAAGAGAATCCGGAATAATATAGCGTATGAAGGCTTGTTGTTAAGAACATAAACTCATGGAACATTTTCCATTCAAGCAATCCTTTGAGATTAAGCTATCGCACACATTGCTGCTTCGATGACAACAATTTGATATATTTTTGCAGCTGTAATTTTTTGGTTTTCTTCTTTTACCTAAAACATATCCCCACGTGGAAAAAAAAAACATGAAAAAGAAAAAAAAAAGTTATTTATTTGCAGTGCTTGCTGGCATTTCTTCTAACTAGGGAAGCAAACAAGCAATCGACTCACGATGAATTGTCAAATAATTGGTTTATTACATTAAAGTTCATTCCATCCAATTAATTGATGACCTCTGCTTAGAAGGACCTTGTTTCTGTGCCGTAGTGTGGTCGGCATCCACAAGAGGGCGCCACTGCTCCTCCGTAAGCAGAGCAAGATCATGATAGTTGTAAGAGAAATAATCATGGCGGAGGCATGCCAGAACAGGAGGGTGGGATTATTTTATACTGGTTAATGATGACAAGGATGCAAATTGCACTTTATGCGTTTCTGTTTGAAAACATTCAACAAGATCCTAGGTTTTCACTTAAATGTGAATTTAGCCGTGCTGCATGGCGGAGCAGCGTCAACTTCTCAACCAAAATTTGCGGATGTACTCGGAAAGGATGTGATGACAGAAAAGTGGAGGGTATCGCGTAAAAAAAAAAATCTGTAACATTATAGGGAAAAACGATATGATGCCAAAAGCACGGCTGATGGTGAAGGCTTTTGTGAGGATTATAAGTGTTTCACATGTTTTATTCTGTCCATTTTATTTAGGTGTTTTTCTATTCAGTAACCTGATAGGTTTCTGTTTTGTTATGTTATAAATGTATCCAAGTGTAATAATATGAGAAAACCATAATTTTTAGTTGATTCAATCAGTATTTAATACAGGTGGCACAATAAACTTAAATATAATGATGTGCCTCTTTTTAAAACTCAGCATATTTTAAAGAAGAAAAAAAAACTTGCCCTTCATGTTGTGGAAGGACCCTCCTGATGCAAGAGGAAATGGTCGCTTATCAATTAATCGCTCGTTGATCGATGGGACCAATCAATTGTAGATTAACCCGTTAATCGATAACTTGCATCCCTACTTCTAACAC
This sequence comes from Fundulus heteroclitus, assembly GCF_011125445.2. Classification (NCBI taxonomy): domain Eukaryota; kingdom Metazoa; phylum Chordata; class Actinopteri; order Cyprinodontiformes; family Fundulidae; genus Fundulus; species Fundulus heteroclitus. The sequence continues at coordinate 30,870,709 of NC_046361.1, read as the reverse complement.
ACTGACTTTGTCTTTAACACGATTGTGTCTGTGCGCCTGTTTTTTTTCCGGCTCCCTGCCTGCTTGTTTGTGCTGCATGCTGACCCTGTCCACGTCTTCCAGGTGCGACCAGTACGTCACCCAGCTGGACGAGATGCAGCGGCAGCTCGCGGCCGCCGAGGACGAGAAGAAGACCCTTAACACCCTCCTGCGCATGGCCATCCAGCAGAAACTGGCCCTCACTCAACGTCTGGAGGACCTGGAGGCCCCGCAGGCCCCCCGCAGCCTGAACAGCAGCCCGCGGCGCTCCCGGGCCAAAGAGCTGGCCACCAAGTCAGGCCGGGCGTCCCGGAGCCCCCGCAGCAGCCCCGGCAGGCCCCAGCTGAGGAGCAGCCCGCGGGCCAGCCCCGTCCTGGGCAGCAGCGTCCCTGCCTCGGCCACCCACCACTTGCGAGCCCTAACCCGAAGTCTCCACACGAGCCCTGTAAGAACCTCCTCTTCTCTTTCTTCAGACAACAACATTCACACGAGCAGCCGGTGCCGCGGTGGCAGGGGTCTCCCAAGAGATGCCACCTTCATTAGAAGTCATAGTGTCAGTGATGTTTTTAATACGGAGGTGAGTCACGGACGTCGTCTGCCGCGTAAAGACTCCAGCAGTTCTCTGAGCAGCAGCTTAACAGTCAGCACAGATGTCTCAGATAGAAGGAGGGCCGCGTCAGGCCGGAGAGCTTCGGTCCCTGTGCGCCAGGAAACGTTCGTCAAACCCCGCGTTGGCCCGCCCCCGTCCGGCAGGCAGAAGTCTGCCTTTTCTTTAAATGCCGACGACCTAACCTCTTCTTCTAAAGCTTTGCGTGTGTATCCTAACACATCTAAAGCATGGGGTGACAGCCAGCAAAACTGCGATCCAAAAACGCACCTAGATGTGAGGAAGAAGCAGTGGGCCCATCGGTCCAAGTCTGTGCAGGGAGCGGCGGCCGCCTGCAGTTACCCGCTGCGGTCAGACTCGGTCCGTTCACAGGCCAACTCCAAATATTCAGCGCCCCAAACAGTCGCGTCTCTGTCTGTCCACAACCCACCTGGTAAGCCCAGGATGACGGGGGTCTGCAGAGAGTCCAGAGGCAGATCCTCCCCCTCCACAAATAGAGCCGCGGACGATTCGCTCAGTGCGGCCAACAGGAACTCTGGCAGTAAGAGTCAGGCTGCGTCTTCCAGGGCCCGGAGCTCTCATTCAAAACCCTCTCGCAAGAAAAAGTAGCAGCTTTAGCCGTAGGAAGTCTTATCTATCATAGATATTTAATGTAATTTAACAGTTGTGTGATTTGTTTGGAAAGATTCTTAGAGGTGGAGATCATTGAATCTGATTTTGACTGCTGATTGTTGCATGGCTTACGCAGTGACTTGTTAAAAGTGTTCGTACCACATCGACTTTATCCACGTTTCCATGTTACAACGGCACACTTCAGTGCATTTTGTTGGGGTTTTATGAGAAGAGAAGGGAACAATTCATGGTTGTCAACACTGGTTAACTTATTCCCTCCAGGAAAGCTTTTGTTCACCCAGAGACTGAAATTTTTGCCCATTTTTCTTTGCAAAATAGCTGAAATTCAGCCGTTCTGGATAGAGAGCGTCAGAACTACAGTTTTTATGTCTTTTGTCCGGCTGGGAAGTGAACCTCCACCCTCGTCTGAAGTCTTTTGGAGCCTCTAACATGTTTTCTTCTAGGGGTGACCTTGTATTTAGCTCGGTCCATCCTCCCATTGACTGCCCAGCTGACCTTGATAATGTCAGTGTCAGCTGTATTTAAATAGCACATTTAATACAGAGACCTCTGTCCAAAGTGCAGTACAAAACAAACGATATAAATATATGAAATAACAAACACACAACGTGGAATAGGTTCAAAAATAATAAAAGTTAAAATACAGAAAATTACTAAAAATAATAAAAGAATCTGCTCAGATAAGGAAACCCATCCTACAGATTGATGCCGCCATCACCATGGCAGCATCATTATCTACAGTACCAAGGGCATTTGTTCCTTTTTTTGTGTGTGTGTGTGTGGGGGGGGGTGATTTGCAGTGATAGTTTTGCTCCATTTGTTGCCATTTCTATCTAATCCACAAAGTTCAGAGATCCTTCTGCAACATTTTCTGTGTCCCTCGCAAGGCTTGTGATGGGCTGAAAGTAGAGGAGTGGCAAGAAGGAAACCATTGTTGAAAGAAGGCTACAAGAAGTCTTATCAGGACTTTTCTCCTTATCAACAAATGGCCACTTCTCTCATTACTGCCCTCCTTGCCTGGCCTGTCAGATTAGCCGGACCGCCAGGTCTCAGTGGGTTGACAGGTTTTATTTTTCTTTCCGTGTTTGCACAACACGTTGAACAGCGCTCTGGAAAATGCTCAAAGCTTAGGATCTGCTTTTATAGCTTCTAGACTTAGACTTAGACAACTTTATTTGTCATTTTGTATGCACAAAGTGCGTACAGAACGAAATTTCGTTTGCATACAGCTTAAAAATGCTGTAAACTTCTCCAGAGCTTTATCACCAACCTGTCCTTCAGTCTTCATGGTTAATTTTCTTCACTGATGTTCACCAGCAAACCCTGTGAGGCCTTCAGACCAGCTGGGCTTTATTGAAAGCATGTGGATCTTATTTAAGGGGTGTTTGAATGAAGGGGGGATGAATACAAATGCACAGCCCAACATTTTCTATTTATTCTGTTGCTATTTTGGGAACCAAAATGAAAGTGACATATTTCTCTCCTTGTGCTTCACCGTTAAACATAAAGTCCTGATAAAATGGAAGTTTGTGGTTGTAACAGAGCAAATGTCAAAGCGTTGAAGTGGTACGAACGATTTAGCAAGAACCTGTAGATCTGCTTATCATCATCATTATTCACTCTCATGTTATAGAGCTCTTTTTTTTCTGATTAAGTTGAACTTAATGTTTTGTTTTTTGTCTCTGTCTCCTCCTGTTTCCGTAGCGCTGAAACACTCCCACCATCACTCCAAACCCCCTCCAATCCATAAGGACCAGACCCCTCCTCCCCCTTTCCTCCCCCGCCTCCCTCCCTGACTCCAAGACATCCTGTCCATCCCAGATATGACGCCGCATTAGTCCCTCTCTACCCACCAGAACCATGGAGTGAAAAAAAAAAAAAAAAAAAAATCTTCCATCCCAGCCTCTTGGCGTTCTCTTCCCGGAGTGGAGAAACCTGCATGCAGCCTTGGAGGAGGATGAAGAGACTAGCCTGCTGCTCATTTCTTTCTCTTTCTCTCTCATCGACTGTGTGTACGTCTCGTCTTTTCCAACGCTGTATATCGTGGTGAACCATTGACAGTATTTATTCCATAAACGGACCCGTTTGGTTTAGTTTTTTTTCCTTGTACAGTACTTATTTACTATCCTCCGACTCAGATTCAAGGCTGTGATCTGTTCTCTGAAAGGCGTTAACGTCTTCACACCCTCTTGCCTTTAATCTGGCACCCCCGCTCCGGCCTGCTTGGCATTCTTTAGCGTTGGCACGCCACCGGCTCGTCTAGAATAGCTCTCCCCGATGTGCGGAGCGGTGGAGATTTACCGACACATCCGAGAGTGGAGCTCGCCGTTGTCGTCACTTTTGCGGCGCAGGCCCGTCCTTTTCTTGTTCTCTGACTCCGGCCTGTCAGCTACACCCTTTAACTAGAGGTCAGTAAACAACGTTGTTTCATGTGGAAATAGATCAGCCATAAGTTCACCACCTCAGGTCCAAACCATCAGTATTCAGTTTGAGAGTGAAATCTTGAGCGGAAGGTCTTACTTTCCAGACTATGCAGTACCAAAGCCAGGACGGTGCCTCTATCTAGCTGCTGTGTGCTGGAGGTGGATTCATCCAGACGGGACCTTTGGTTTAACTGTGGTTGGCTGCAGCGTCGCTTTAAAAAAGCCATTTACCACCCTAAACACTGAGCAGCTTTTTTTTTTTTTGGTGTCATTTTCTGTAAGAATCGGGCTGGACAATGAAGCGTCCCCATTAAATTAGAATATCACCAAAAAGTTAATGCGTTCCCAGTTAATTCGCAGCGTGAACACTCGTCCTGATTGTTGCGTACAGCTAAACGTAAAACACAGTTTCTCAGAAAATTGCATAAGACCAGTAAACTATTTTTTTTTTTTTTTTTTAAAGAACAAAAGTGTTGAAAAGTATGTCCATGTACAGAAATTATGGGAGTGGTAGCCTAATGGGATGAGAATTGTTCTTGTGTCCTGAAGATTCTGGGTTTAACTCCCACAGACTGTCACTCTGGGTCCCTGAGCAAGACCCTTAACCCCAGATTGCTGCCCGGGTGCCGCACAGTGGCAGCCCACTGCTCCCCAAGGGGATGGGTTAAAAGCAGAGAACAAATTTCACTGGACTGTACGTTGCAATGACAATAAAGATTATTATTATTATTATTATTATTATTACTGCTGACAGTGCAGCGTGGCAGGAAGCTGATCAGCCTGGGACTCTGCTGAGGTGTTAAGTTCCAGTTCTGGTGTGTCTCCTCCTGACAATGCCTCGTAGTTTCTCTGTAGGGTTTAGGTCAGGCCAGTCATGCACAGCCATGCCGTCGTCATTCAACCAGGCACCGGTAGGTCTGGCAGTGTGGGTAAGTGCCAATTTATCTGTGGTGGCTTAACTTTTTCTTTGACACTTTTGCTTTCCACCTAACTAATTTGTGTTTAATTAATGAAGACAACTCTGAACAGGCAGCTTTTCTTTGCTTTCTTTAGTGGTTTGGAGTCCTTGTGGAACGTCTTAAGAACTATAAGCTGCACAACATTTCATTCAGAAATCCTTATCTGTCCTTTTATTGGTCTTATGTAATATTAGGAATTTCTGAGAAGCCAGGTTTTATCTAAAATAAAAGAAATATATCATTGCAATTAATTTATCATGAGTTTCTATTTTTGAAAGAACTTTCTGAAATAATTTAACTTTTTATTGATATTGTATTTATCCGGAATTCACCTGTATGTTTTGACAGAAGTTGAAGGAGATGAAATAAGTTAACATTTCCGTGTTTCTCTCTTATTGGCGGTCAACACAACAATTCAGTCTGCATCTGATCTTTATTCTCTTTGTCACAGTTAATCAACAACCCTCACATTGTGTGTTTCAAATTAAACGTGTGCTTTAGTGTGCTATCAGGGTAAACCTGCAGTAATCACCCACAACAATAAAGTCGCCGCTCGAGTCCAGTTTTCTCTTACTGATGGTGAAGTTGCTGCTAGCTGAAGATCGATTCCCCTGAAAACTTTAAGTCTATGAATGAATTGTGGGAGAGCTCAGACGGTTGGTGCTCCACAGGTAGGACTAGATTCTGTCTTAAAGGAGATTTTTATTGGGATATATCTGTGATCCAAGATGGCCACCTGCTTCACCGACGACGTCTGAAGTTCAGATTGAACCGCTGTCCTCTGATAATGGAGAGAAGCAGCTCTTAGGGTTTTTAACTTCTAACATCAGTTCACTAATCATTTTTTGTTGCAAGCAACATCCGGCAGATATTATCTCTCCTTTGGGTGCCTTGGTTTCGGTCTTTTATTTATTTAATTTTATTTTTTTTAATTCTCCGAACAGCATTTATTGTTCAGACACTGTAGTTTTTATTATTTTAATTTGCTGCTTTTTGAGGGAGCTCTTGAAGTTGATTCAAGCGTTGGCAAAGGTGACGTCCCATTTTTGGTAAGACGTTTTCACTTTTTAGCTCGTTTGCCACGTATAACGCTATGAAGATTGACGAACCCTGCAACCCCCGGCATGTCCTGAAACGTTACCTGCTGCATTGATTATGGAAAATGGCTACTGTATGAAAATCACGAGAAATAAAGAAGTGTAATGTCTTGTAGGGCTGCTGTAAAGTTTTGACCTGCCAGAGGAGCTCGTCTGACTTTGGTTAAAGTCGTTATTAAAAAGTGAAAATGCTTTAACATGATGTCATGTGGCATTGAAGGTTGTAAATTGAGCTCTATTTAATTCACTCTGTGTATAATTTATTGACCATTCCTGTATGATATTTTAACTGTATTTAAGTGGTTTTCATCCTCTGTAAATTTAGATTATGTCCTTCAAGCAGTCGAAATATTTGGTCCGATGGTCCTCAACTTTTTATGTGTATGCAAGTTGACCTTTGTTGACCTCCAGAAGAATAAAAAGCCAACACTGTACACTATTTAACTTTGTGAGTGAGTTTGTTTGGATTCAAGCAGAAATACATACTTAAATGCTTTTATTCTGAAAAATGACCTCAGGTTGTAATCAAGTCAAATGGCTTCGGGAGGTGTGAAGAACGCCGTTTAATACACCGAGAACTCTCCAGTCGCAGTCTGACCTGCAGCTGCTGTCAGAGGGTGATATTCACAATTGAGATATTGTACAAATCTGACAAACTTGAGTCATTTAAAAACCATGAGGAACTTCTAAGTAAATTGAAAAGAGTGCCAGAAGATAATTGGGTTAAAAACAAAAACTTCTAGGAAGCTTAAGACCTGCAGCTTCTTCAGTTGAAGGTTTTCAATCTGGTTGAGTATCGCTTTGCAGCACATATTTACAGTTTTATACACATACTTTATTGTTATTTTAATTTGAAGTAAACAAAATAAGCTAATTAAGTTTGTTATTTTTGTTTAAATTAAAATTGGAAAATGCCACTTTAACAAATAATTGCTTTCAGAAAAGTTGTTTTGGCGTTCCTATCAATTTTTACATTTATGCATTAAGTTCATAAGAGTTTCCAGGAACTTCTTTTTACTTCATGACTTTCTATCTGGGGAAAGATGCAACAGAAGCCTGTTTCCCCCCAAGGCTCCACAAGGACCCTCATTCATTTTGCCACCATGCACAGCAAGGAATCCAGTAAGCGGTAATTAAAAAAAAAAAAAAAAATGGCATCTTGGGTCCGACGAATAGGCAGAATTTTCAAGGCAGAAAAAAGCCCTATCTATCATACCATCTCAAACCTAAACACAGAGAGGGCTTCAAGTAGAAATGTGTGCTTTGCTCACAGTTTACCAGCAACAAACCATGTAGAAGAGGTTAGGCACAACATAAATAATGTATAATATGGAACCTCATGCCTGGAAAAAATGTCTGTAATGTTGTGGGCCTGTTTCTCTTTCAAATGCCTGCAATGGTGGCATTATGACATGTTGAAAAAGATGCATTCCCTGTGTACTCTACCAGAAAACTGAAAACCGGCCATAATTGGGTCCTTCAGCAGGGTCTTACTGACCCAAAACATATGAGCAGCTCAACAGTGGAATGGCTCAAAGTGAGGGAAGATTCAGGACCCTTGTGATCTAAAGACATTGTGCAAAGAGAACAGGGCAAAGATCTCTCCCTTTGTCTATATTCTCCAGCCTTGTGAAATGTGACCAAGAGCTGCTTTTCTTTTCAGTGTGAGATTTTGTTACTGGATTAATTATTTGTTTAAATGAGTATTCCCCATCCAGAGATAAATATCAGGGCTGTAAACCACGATCTTTATCACAATACGATGTTAAATTAATTTGTTTGGGATGGCGATACAATATTTGCCGATATCACAAAGTCTGTCCCAATGTGATTTTGATTTAATTCAATCCACAAGTCTGTGATCGATATGATGTGATATCATCTGCCATTCTAACACTATTGTGGATTTTTTTATTGATATCAACTCACAAAACCCAACAATTTTTTGACAATTTTATTAAGCTCTTACATGTATCATGCATTTATATCAAAAACAGCATTCTTCTAATTTGAAAATAATAATAATAAATCACTTGCTTGCTCTCATGCCTTGTGAAATTTAAAATAAAGGCATATCTTAAAAATGACCACATGGATCGATGTTTTCAATCTAATTGGATGTCTAATCATTAATCAATATATTGAAGTGGAGTGATGTATTGTTACACCCCTAGTAAATATTTATGTGGCTGTTACTGTATATAAATAATACGAAAAGTTCTCCATAGAGCCAGTGTTTGGTTTGTCCCTTTATCGGCTACTGTAGAGACATGACTGAAACAAGATCTTTGGTTATAAAGAACTTTATAACCTCAGATTAGGAAGGAAGACTTGGCTTGGGAAGCTAACCTCTGCAATGGTTTGCAAGTTTTCCCTAATTTCCAATTGCATATACTCTAAATGTATTATTTTAATTTAAGAAGGTCTTTTAGAACAACCTAAACAACTCAATACGCCGCATGTTTTGCTACATGTAATAGCTATATTAAAGCACTTCAAACAAGAACAAGAATGTTGACTGAAGTGCTTCACAATGAGGCCAAGCATAACAGATAAACAAGCTAGAGAATAAAAGTATGCAAATGCAGACGATGTGTAAACGTTCATTTTAAAAAAGAAAACTGATAATACAAAAAAACAAAACATATTTCATACTAAAAACTGAGACGACTGTCAACATCTCGCCCTGAGTCGAAGGCCAGTGAGTGTGTTTTAAATGAGATTAAACTCAAGGAATCTAACGTGCTTTCAGTCATGTGATTAAACCCCTGGGTTCTCTCCTGAGAAAAAGAGCAAAGGGGACAGTTGAGCAGAAAGTTAAAATGGAGCAAAACTATTAAAAGACTTCAAAGCAAAAATATTGTTTTATAGATTTGTAAACAAGCTGGAAACCAACAGAACATAGCCACAATTGAAGAAACGTGTTCTTACATGTTTATCCCAGTGCACCAGATTGAGAGGAAGCATTTTCCACTAGTTTTAGTTGAGCAACACAAGCCTGGCTAATTCCTATCGCAGTGATCCAAGACAAGGGGTTGTCAATGTTTCAAGCTAGTTCTTAGACAGAAATGCCTTTATTTTGCCACTGTGCAGATGAATATCAACTTTTAATGTAGGATTAGTGTTCACACTTAAATTTCTAATATTTTTTTTTTTTTAGTGTAAGGGCAGGGAGCAAATATCAACAAAAGGGGTTCTTCTGATATTGTAAGGTTTCAACAGGATGAATTTAGTCTTTTTCTTGTTGGCATGGATCAAAAACTGTGCTATTTGACAGCAACCTGCATAAAAATGAAAGCAAATACAGTGTAATTATCTTGTTTTTTAAAGCAAACACAGAGAAAAAAAAAGGAGCCGTCCAAGAATGAAGCCTTGTGGTACACCTTCAGCTAGCAGAGCACAGGTGGGGATAGCATCCCTGGCGCTGACAAACAAAATAAATTTGTTATCTAAGAAGGACCCAAACCATCAGACAGCTGGCCAACATGTTTTGCATTTAAAAGCTACTTTTTTATTTAAAGGGATCAGCTCCTGGCATTATGACCAGCAAGAGACACCGCAGTTCATATGACAAAATGTAACATTCACGTTCACCGTTGATGTTATGTCACATGTTGCCTAAGTGTCCAAGGATTATTTGGCTATGGAGAGTTCGACTCATAGTGTAAATCAAAGAACTACTTCTTAGAAAACAGAAAAAGTAATATGGTTGGAAAGCTTTTTTTTTAAATTCTTACAAATCTGGAAAAATATGTGTTAATAAAATGCTCTTTAGTTTTCTTTTACTAAAGAAGATTGAAAATATAACAAGATCCTAACTATTTCCGCTAGGACTTTACCAACTACTCATTCAGCTGCCTCACTTTTGTCGCACAGCTGTGACATTTGCCTAAAACAGAGATTTTACATCACAAACTGATTTAAAACCTCCAATAAACAAGTTTTTTTCTGTAGGCCGCAGCTCTGTCTTTGCTGATCTGTTATAGTTGATCTATAGAGTTTAGTTTTTACCACACTAACTATATCATTGAAGACAAAAGCCTCAGGAGCATAAAAACACAAAGGTCCATTTAGTATTGTGGAAAGAATAATCTCTGTTGTCAAAAAAGGCAAAGGTTAAAGCCTAAAACTAAAATCCAGAGACATATAAAGCTTCCCTTTCCTAATTTATTCTAAAAAAAGTATTGTCTTTTAAACACATTAACAGTTTTATTTGGTTTAGAGTTTTACGAAATGGTAAACGAAATTAGGTTAGGGATCAGACGAAGCGCAGCCCAAAGACCCCTTATGATGAGTACCATTAATCAGTGGACTCAGGACTCAGTGCTCCCTGCCTGTGGGATTCCAGAGGCAGCTGATGGGTATCGGCAGTCCAAGCGACATGCGGCTCGGGCGGTTGCCGAGGCAAAAACTCGTTTTATGAAATGTGCCAAAGAGCCTAGGCTACTGACTTTTTTTTAACAGGGCAATGATGTAATTTTAACTGTATGACTTTTTTTTTTGGCATTACAGTTTATTTGTGTTTAAATTACATCAATTTGCAAATTATACAAAAAATTCTGATCTATTCAACATATTCTTACTGTAAAATGAACAGTTGTATTTGGTTAGGAGTTTTACAGTTTATCATTGTAAATTACACAATGCTTCATTGTTTTTGCATCTACAGTTTTTTTATGTCATGATTTTACAGGAATTCACTGTTAATTCTACGGATATTATTTACAGTGTAAAGCTGATGCTTAATCTGATGCGGATTATTTCTCTCAAACGTGGGCTTGCATAATAGAAGCAGAATTTCCAAGGTGAGTGTGTTTGTTGGAGCTTGTTTTAAGCAGAGCAGGCTGGAGCAACTCCTTATCAGAAAGAGCGAAAATATGAAATGAAGTCGCTGCAATCTGAAGGAAATTTATCAGGATTTAAAGTTTCTTGGTGGTTATTTTTTTGTGTGCAGGCAGAAGGATTTGATTTAATCTCAGAGATGGGATAACACAGTTGCTTGCATAGATAAGCGTCTCATTTCTTTGAAAATCACAGCGTTTCTCATGGATTCATAGGTTCTTGCACTTTTTTTTATATTCCAAGTAACTCGGAGAAGATTGAAGTTGGGGAAAACACTTTGATTACATCAACCTTAGAAACAAGTTTTACAACCTTAGAAACAAGTTTTAATCCTCGTGTGTTTTTTTTTAAATTATTCCAGCAAGATTTAACAATTAATTAGAAGACAAAGAAATTTCACAAGGAAAATGTTTTTGTAGTTGTAGTTTGCTATTTTTACACTCTATTTTTCCACTCTTTTCACCATAAGGCCTTTGTCTGAATTAATGTTCCTAAGTGCGGTCTGTACGCTGCAGGCTGTTTAATGAATATTAGATATGGGTGGTAACATTATACTCAAGCTGAGTAAAATAAAAGCTCTCACAGCTGGTTAATCTTAAAATAGCTAACAAAAATCTTTCTTATAATTTTTGTTGAACCCAGAATCCTAATTCTTTGGCAGAATGCACTTAAAGAGATTATTTTTAAATTATGAAAAGTTTTTGATTTGTGTCTCCGGTTTAATCAGTTGGTTTTCTGAACTGAGCATTAAAGTGATGCGAATACCACTTCCACTTTCCTCTGTTTTGTCTTTTTCTGAAAAAAAGAAAATTATCAGAACAAATAAATCTTTCTTGGAATAATGAGCAGATATGCAAACTGGAGAATGGTATGGATACATCTATTACTGTCCTGTTTTCTTTCAAAGCTACACACGACAGAAAAAAAAAAGCTCTTTCTGAAATATCTTTCCAAGAGATGTTGAGACAGAACTTTAAGGTACCCAAAAACCTTGAAAGGGATCATGGATTACATTCTCCGAGCTTCAGTGGGATGTTGCTGAAAGAGAACATCTGTAAAATGCTTTTCCATGAGTCATATCTGAAGGCAGGAAGTGTGTTTCTGATCCTGATGAAGTACTTGTGGAGTTCCCAAAGTTGTTGTGGGACCAGGATTCCAGTTTGGGTTATGAAACGGCTGGCTCTGGGATTCTTAAGATCATTTCCACAAATTAAATTTAAATTAATTATGACTGACAAAAATAAACTAGCATCTTTTGTCAAAACACATTAGTATAACCTGTAATCTAAATAAAACTGAATTGGACAAGTGTCAAGGACAACCTTGTCCTTGACACGGGCAAAACAGAGCAGATTGCCATCTACAACGCCCCTCAGAGCCAGCGGCCTTGCCGTGGAGAAAGTGGATAGCATCGTAGATCACTGCGATTTCCAACGAGAATCAACTCCCATCAGCACCCTCACAACGTGCTACAGAGCTGAAGTTAGGAGTGTGATGATGTTTTTTATCACAGCTGCAATATGGGAGACGCGGGTGCCCTGCGGAACCACCTGACTGCTACGGCACTTTCTATCTCAAGCTGTTAAAAATCCAAACTGCTGTGAAGAACATGAATCGAGCCGGCCCAGTTCACTGCGTAGGGCCGACAAACCATCATGGGTCTCCCATACATGCTTGAATTTGAAAGATAATAGCTACAAGCTCTTCATCAAAACAATAACATGTGGTGTCAGAATGATTGGCCTGAAGGACAACCAATAGATAAGGCCATACCCCCGGAGCTTGAAGGACAAAGGACCAAAACTCTGACACAGATCAGAGTTTTTATAGTCCTGCAGCTCCCACAGAGATCAAAATTTTAACCTCCTTTTTGTGAATACATAATGTATTTACTACTTTCAGGATGGAGGGACCATTTTACGCTGTGTGAACAGAATTACCAACTATCGCTTTAAATCTCAGCCCATTAAACTTGGCCCCGTCTCCCAGATTCCTCCACATCTGTATCAAAAAGCTTTCAGTGGTGATAATGATCTCAACAGAAATCAAATTTTCCTTAAGGCCTCATACAGCCTTGCCCCAGCCCTGAATTTGCACTTGATTTATTTTCTGTTTTGTACTTTTATTCTTTTTTAAATAAGCTTTTTAAACTGATCGGTTAACAATCTCTCATTGCTTCAGTTATGTGCCTTACAAATACAATACATGTATCTGATAATTTGACATAATGAGTTATTAGCAATTTTATGTATTTGCACCTGTTTTGGTTGGGACATAATTTATGTCAGAGAAACAAGAAACAAAAGCAACACAAGACAGCCTGGAGAAGGTTCTTCTTTGTATTTTCGGCTATGTTTAAATGTCAGGATTATGGGTTTTTCAAATAAAAACCTACTTTCTGTGAGAGATAAAGCGTCCTTTTGATAAACATGCTTTTAAGGATTTTGCTTGAGGAGGAGGAAATTGAATATAAAAGGTTTCACACCGAAACAGTCAGCTTCATTCAAAACTGCAGCTAAGCTCTTTGCATGCCAGCTTGTTTTGCAACAATACTTTAGCTCTCTTTCAGTCGTCGGCTCAGTTTAGATTCCTGTGCAATGTGTGCATATATACAGCTTACCAGATGAAGCATAATGAGTACATGAGAGTAAAATGGGGCGGATTTAGAAATAGTTAGAGTAAGTTTAATCTTCTTTGTTTCAAAAATAGAGTGAAGATTTCACAAATCACAAACGTTGTTTTAAAGAATGTGCATTTAATTGTAGAACGGTCCCATCCGTGTTTAAGTCAGTTTTTACTCTTGACTCAATCCAAGGTAGTCAAAAAAAGGGAGACAAGCTGTTTTAAAAAGTATCTTTTTAAATAAATCTATTTTTGTGTGTGTTTTTATGTTTTTTTTTAATGAAAAAAAGACCTGATGATCTCAAATGGTGTTTTAATAAATCTCTGTTCAGTGCAGAGCAGTTTGGTTCAAGTTCCAGCCCAAGCATTTCAGAACCAGGGATATTAGATCAAGTTCAGACTTAAAAAACAAACAAACAATGAAATAGCTCTTTTGGTTCAGCAGCAAGCCGGACACTTTGAATCAGATACCAAACTTGGGATAATTTGTCAGCCAAATCATACAGAAATAGAGGTTCTTATAGAAAACAGAAGTTACATACCCCCCCCCCCCCCCCCAAACACTTGTGTTGACCCCAAGATGAATGCCACCCTGGGTTTAAAGCCACATCGCTAACATGAGAAACCACCACTGGCTCTGGGTTAAGTCATTTTAGTTACTTTTTTCCCCCTTCTAAAAGTCGTTCCTATTTAAAGGCAATGATTAACAATACAGATGCTTGTTCCAGAGTTTACATATTATATTTGCAAAAGATTTATTTTAATGTGTGCCTGATTTTCTTCTTCCAATTTACATCTCCAAACGAGAACAACAGTGTGTCCCTTGTGGTCGTCCACTCGGCACGAGTCATGTGACAGGGCTGTTGCCCATAACATATACTGGCCTCTTTGTCTTATACCCCAACGTTGAAAAAAGTCCCCGGGGCTAAAACCACGGTAAAGAAATAACAGTTCTTATAGAGATGGGGCATGTGATGTGTTTATTTTTCTTAACGTTTTCCTGTGTCCAGCCAGAAATCCTTTTTCTATTATGGGTCTCTGAGTTCCTGTAAGGGGTCTAAGGACTCCCAGCACAAGGCTGAGTTCATAATCTGTGTGGTTAGAAAGAATAATGGGTTGCCCCTGTTTTTCACAACAGAAAACCACCGCAGCTGTTTACAACTTTGAGACGTGAGACGGGGAACCTTTATGGACTGCAGAATGTTTTAAGAAGTGCATGAGTCTGAAGGGAGTGGTCAGAGGCAATCTGTTTATGTTCGGCTCCACTGGGGCCCTGAAGGCGTGGGGCTCGTGTTACGACGGCGGGCTGCAGCCAATCAAACGCACAAGCGGGCTGTTGCTGTGTGCAGGGAAGTTTAGGGAAAAGAAGAAAAAGAGAAGGTGGGCTTTCTTGTGGGGGGTGGGGATGATAGCTTTAAAGTTCGTGCTAAAGTCCACGAAACGGGATTCTTGTGCTGGTCCCTGGAGGGAACAAAGTAAAAAAAAAATCTTATGCTGGTTAGCAGCTTATTTTAACCTGCTAGTTTTGCTGGGAAAACTGCAAGTCACATATTTGAGTCGTGTGGTTTTCAAAAGAAATGGGGGATGGGGATGAAAGAAGCAGCTTTTCTGCACGGTTGCATGTGGCGTCTCTCCAAAGAGCTGTTCAGAGACTGCAGGCCAGCTCAGGGTGAAGGTAGAGACACGTTGTCTGCTCCTGCTGCTTCGTTCTGTTGTCCCTCTGGTCAATTTGAGTTACGAGGAAGTCCAGCAGCTCAGGAGAGCAAGGCAGGGGTCTCGGGAAGACTCTTTTGTTACTCACTCACCCATTCATGTCGTTTGTCCTGGGTAAATTCTTATCGACAGGCGGATTTTGACGTTTTAAAGCTTGCGGTTGTGTTTTAGATCTTTTTGAACAGACTCTGAGAATTGCTTGCAGTGGTTTGGCGCCTCTCTCAACTGCCTTGCTAAAACCTGTGATTTCTTCCAAGGCCCTGCCCCCAGTTGCGAATCCCTGAGCTAAGCTCTGAACACGGCCTCGTCACAGTTTAACTCCAGCTGGTGGATAATGCTAAAACGTAGTCCTGGACACAGGCGTAAACGTCGGAAATTACAGGATCGGCCCTCGAGTCAGCACAGTTAAGACTCACAAAGTGACCAAGCCCTACTGATATTATCACGAGCAACAACGCCCAGCTCTTCCAAAAAAGTTTTAAAAATAAAATACAACAAAAGGAGCATCGTGGTTTGAAGGAATCAAATACTAATAAGTAGTTTAAGGAAAGTGAAAATTGGGATTTTTAAAATAACCACCAAAAATATTAGTCAGAGTGACACAGCGAATAAAGATTATAATCACATTTCTGAAATCTTTCCTCCTTCTTTGAATAGACCTCATTTAAGTACAAACATGTTTATATGCCTTCATTTTTGTGTGTGCCGACTACAAACTTCTAATGCATCTTACTTGCATTTTATGTGTGAAAGCGTCCCATATTTGTAAATTTGAAGGACATTTTTACCTGGTTTCCAAACTGTTTTTACAAATAAAAGTCTGAAAATTGTCGTGTTTGCATTCAGCCTCCTTTACTCTAATGCCCTTAAATGTATTCCAGTGCCACCGATACAAATACCGCAAGAGTTTGGCACTAGTTTAAAGACAAGTTTAGACATGACCATTTATCTTAACTGACAGGTCAGGCAGGGAGAGGATTAATCGGAGAACCAGCCAAGAGAGCTGTGCTAACAGATACATTCACAGCTCAGGGAGGAGAACCTGTCAACGGGAGAACTACTTAGCCGTGCAATTACCAGATCTGGCTTTTATTGAAGGGTGGCAAGAAGAAAGACATTATTAAAAGAAAGCCAGAAGCAGACATGTTTACATTTTGCCAAAAAGCAATTTAGGATGCACAGCAAACTTGTGAGAATAGGTGCTCTGGTCAGATGAGACCAAAACAGAACGTGTGTGCAAAAGGCTGTGTGTGACGGTCCAGTCAAAGCCCAGATACAAATAAAGATAAAAAGTTCTTACATGGTCACTATGCAATCAGACTTAAATTGAGCTGTTGCCAAAGAACATTGTTCAAAGATGTTCTTGTGTTTAAAACATAACGTTCCTTTTAGAAAAGAAGACACAGCAGTCTTATTTTCTTCTCTGCTGTTAACACGGATCATTTGAAGACAATGATCCTGCGTGACAAGTCTGCCTTTTTGCAGCAGGAACACATGATCTCCAGATAATATCTTTGTTTCAATAGAGGAGGCTTCTGTTGTTTCAGTGAAACAAAACCAAATTACATTCTGTGCATTCCCACGGAAACGGCGTAAGTGCCGGGTAAAGAATAGCGCGCACCATGTGCAGAACTGGCCCTCCTGCAGCAGTGACCTATCACCCACTAACGCCGAGCGAGTTAGAAAGCAGGCAGAAAACCGCTGCACAGCTGAGATCCATGTGTTAAACAGGAACTGGAAAACTATTTGTTTTTTACCAGAGCCATTGTTCTTTTAGGAACCCAGTCAGCTGCAGATGAGGAGGTGATAAACACACTGATGGAACTATCTCAGCTTTTCACATGAGCAGCTGACAACAGCTTCCTTAGATTTCATCAGAATACACTTAGTTCTTATCTTGTGCGGTTTAAAGTTAAACATAGAGTTTAAATAAAGAATGACTAGACCCAGATTTGCTGACTTTTTTATGCACGATTGTTTCTGGAAAGAGCGCCTCTGCTCCATTTCTGGCTGTGAGTTCCTCTCCTGACCCACCGTGTTTCAGTTCTGCCCTGAGGCTTCGGCTCAGAGGAGCACACTGACCCAGCGCGTATGTGTGCTTTGTTCTGATGGAGGCTCAGGAATCTGCTTTTCAGAGCCATTTTATGCATTTATCGTCCAACTTTGGTGAAATCTCTATTTTGCACCTGTGAAATATTTTAAGCACGCTGTGATCAAACCCAACCGAAAAATTCACATTCTATCACATTACAACCACAAGCCTTTAAATGTATTTTATCTGAATTCTGCGGACAGAAAACCACACAAATGAAAACCTAAAAGATTAGGCAGTAATTTGTATTAAATTTTATAAAGTAGAAACACCTTTCACAGTATTTATGTCTCTACCAGCCGAGCATATCTAGAGAATGAAATCTTGGACCATTCTTTCTTCCAAAATAGCGCAACCTCAAAAACGTTGAACGGAGAGCATCTGCGAGCGTTAGTTTTCAAGTCTTGCTCTAGATTCCTATTTAGATATAAGTCTGGTTTTAGACCAGTTCATTCTATGCTTTGATCTAAACCCTGTTATTGCAGTTCTGGCTGTGTGTTTAGAGATGAAACTCTCCCTTGTCTCAAGTCTTTTGTTACCTGGTGGGATTGCAGGATTACCCAACATTTAGCTCTATATATCATGTCATCAACCCTGACTAAATCCCCAGTCCCTGCTAAAGAAAAGTTCCCACAGCATGACGCTGCCACCACCATGTTTCACAATGAGGAGGGCATGTTTGGGGTGATGCATAGTATCCCTCCCCCCCTCCTTTCTTTTAACTTGCTTTCTTTTAACATTAGATTTCTTCTTGACCCTCTTTAATTAGGGCAGATTTGTGTAGTGCACCACTAATAATAAATATCATGTCTCCCATCTGAGCTTTGGGGCTCATGGCTGCTTCTTTTTTGGAAATAACAAAGTTTTACTTCACCGTTAAATATGTGTCCCTTTTTTTTTAAGCTAATTTCCATATGTGGTCTCAGTGGGAAGTATAAGTTTTGAGTCAGAGGAAACACAACAAATGATACGGCAGACTTCAGAGCACGTACATATAACAGATACATTAACCAACAGCAACAACAAAAAACGGATGTATAAAATGCAGTTGCTAGGTTGTCAACTGTCCCCTGAAAAAAAGGAACTGACCCACATTTAGAAACAAAAATATGTGCCTAATTAAATTAAGGTTTAAAAGAAATGTTTACAAATTCCTTTCATACACAGAAAAAAAAGGCAAAACAATAAATAACTAAATTATCGTGTGAGTATGGTGGAAGACAATGGCACAAAGTAGTTTATTCCAGTGAACTACGAGTATACTTCATATTTAAAATGAGGCAGTGTACTAGAAGTTTACTTTTTATAAACTATATTTTGTATACTTAGCAGTAGTATAGCGAAGTATACTTGACTTGTACTGAAAAGTATAAACAGAAGTCTAAGACTAAACACGTTAATACTAAGACTTAAGTACTTATACTTAAGTATTCATTTCAAGTATACTTTTTGCTAAGGGTGGCCAAGAAGTGTCCCTTATTTATTTTTCAGGGAGTTGGCAACCCTAGCTGTTACAAACATTTATAAAAATCTGTACATAATCTATAGAGTCTTGGTTACTTAGGGTACAGGTTTCTTTCTTTATTATATTTTTTTGCTTTTGTGGAAATTATTATTGTTTTCCCACAAATGGCCTCACTATGCGTCCTGGGCGCTATTTGTTTTTCATTTTGGAAAATTACAGCAAAAAAGTACAACAACCCTACATTTGCATGTGCATCTCTTGAGGCTGTCGGCATTTATCGCTGTGAGCTGAACGTGCGCCAGGTGTTTATCGGGGCCTCCGCCTTTGATCGCAGGTGACGAACGTGCTGACATGCGCGTAAGGGCGCATTTCCTAAACGCGTTAAAGTGGGATGCAGTAAACAAGGCTCCTTTTCCACGTTTCAGTAACTCGAGAGATATGAGCGGTAAACAGTGGCAAGGGGTGACGTAAATGCACAGGATAGGAACAGCGATAAGATACCCTCCCCTTCCACGGGGGGGAGGGGAGGCAGCCTGAGTGGGGCGTGGCCACTCGGTGCGAGGTTTGTTTTCATGCTGCTGGTGGGATCCCGCAGTAGCAGAGGCAGCAGCAGCAGAACCGAGGCGTGTTTACATATCTACGTGCAAAATAGGAACAACAAAAAAAATGTCTTTCAAGACCGTGGGCACGGTGCTGACGCGGACACTGTGGGCCAGGGGGAACAGGACCCCCCCTCTCGCCAGATCCCCGCGGGTGAACAGGCTCTCCACGTCGTGCAGGGTGTTCGCGGGGTCCGAGCATGTGGAGAGGAGCGCGGAGCGAAGCTGCAGCTCGGACGCGGACAGGCCGAGCGGCGGGGAGGCGCCAGCATCCGGCGGCGAGCCGCCGCACAAGTGCGCCAGCGGGGACAAGAAGAGGCTGAAGGAGGCCCCCGGAGCGCCGGGCGTGAGCGGCGTGAGGAGACGCTCCTTCACCTCCAACGCTGCGCCCATGGACCAGACGTCGTTCCTGTGGAGCCGCTACAATGACCTGAAACGGCTGGTCCACGGTAAGCACAGGGTCCCCCTTTGTCCACACGGCTTCCCCACCCACCCACCGCCCCGAAGGGAAAGCAGGCACCCCCCCCCCCCCCTGCCCACGTCATCATGCGATCGCTGGTGTTTATCTGCTGCCAGCAAGGACATTTTGTTCGTTTGCGGGTTTCCTATCATCGCGGTTTTGCAGATGGCCCATTCATCCACGCTGCTGGTCCCCATGCGCTCAACGCCTTTTTTTTCTGCTAAAGTTTGCGCTGCAGCGGGTTGTTTATGACGAGTCAGCGTTTAACCCCCAGCCACCATCAGGCCGCTCAGCTAGAATATTCCCTCCGTGTCATTATAGTTCCTCTACATTTGTCCCAGAGTGATGCACCAATGGTGCCAAACCAGTGTTACTGGCTGTATTTGTTAGACTTCTAAATTTATCAGCAATGCGTGGGGGGCGTTTGCCTGCAGGATGTTAATTCTGTGTCTAAAACGAACCCAAAGGCTTGCAAGCTGCAGGACTCCATTCCTGGCTCCATTTGTGCGCCGCTTTTGAATGCATCAGAACTAGGCACTCCATCCATTTGTATGAACACATCCACCACCAGCTGCCCTTCCTGCCATACACGGCTTTCTTTTGTGTAATAAAATCAGATAAAGCTTTGGAAAATATGCATACACTGTCGTGTGTGTGGTAGATCCCAGCTTCCCTGCAAAGTATTAGTTTGCTCTGTCCAATCATATTAGGTTCCAATGCACTGCTTCTATAACACCATATGCATCATAGTTTTTTTCCACTCTCTGTGTTAAACTCCTAAGGAAAATGATTGAAATCAACAGGTCAGATGATCGTTTATTTTTGCGCGTTTGGCAGATGCTTTTGATCCAAAGCGGCTTACCGATGAGGCTATAACGATGCAGTTGATACAAAAGCTTACAATGAGCTGCCTGATCTGAAGGAAAACGTCGGCGTGGATGATCGGTGCATCCTTAGCAAGCAGGCACAGGCTGGTAGGGACCAAAATTAAAAAGGTTACAGCTTCAGAGCTGCTCTTGCCGTTCTGACGGTTTAAAGCTCATTTAATGAGACATCAGGTTTATTGGTTTCTCCGGCCGTGCTGCAGCTCCTCGCTGTGTTGCTGAGCAGTGCCGGCCAGCTGGCTGAAAGAAGGCTCCTACACTTTTACTCCCTTACCAGTCAGAGACATTTGACTGTTGGGAAATGTTTTGGGGTCACGACAAAAATTAAGAACTTTGATGTTAAAATGACAGGAGAGCTGTTCCTACGTCTGGGCGTACTTTGACTATACCGTTCGGAAAGGGGCAGCTTCAAACAAACAGCAAAGCTACTTCTCAGTCATTGACCTTACTGTCTGAACAGACCAATATACGTATAACATTTTCATCATTAGTCAAACTCGGCTCTCAAAGAAACCAGTGAGGGACGATAAAGTGTTTTTTTTTTTTTTGTTTGCTTCTCTTTTAATATACAGTATGCAGGATTGTACCACGATGCCATTTGGCTGCAAAAATATGTGTTGCTGTAAAAGTTGCGCGGTGTATTCGCATTGCAGGGTTGTTTACATTGGCTTGGCCCCAACTGTTAGCAGGTCTGCAAACAAGGTGCACGGGGAGGTCCCGTGCAACAGCAATTTCACATAAACACAACTGAGCAACCAGAAGAAAACTCAAAAGCTCACGTGTGCAAATCAAAGAATGAGCCGTGTGTCTTTCCTATTTCCACGTGAGACATACTGCAAACATTTTAATGCTGCATTCGGATATTGATGATATTTTAGTCGTCCTGTGAAGCAAAATGCCAAAAACACGCCTCCTGCTGATATTGTTTCCAGTGAAACGTGGAAGTACGTACAGTAGCAGTGCGCCACAGGGTACATTGTGTTTTTCCTGTCCTGGTACAGCGCGTTTTTTTTTTTTTTTTTTTTTTTTTTTCAAAAGTTGACGCAGAAAAAAGTTTTCTTTCCGTAACCAGCTTCTGCTACAGATTCTCAACATGAAAGCCAGTCAAGCGTTTCCTTTCAGGTCTGCAATTTGTCTTTCGAAAAAATAAGTGCTTTTGCATGGCAGGAGAGGCGCTTTCAGCCGCAGGGCAGCTATAGCCGAAGGGTTGCTAGTTGCACGCCTGCTGGCCGGCTGCGGCGCTCGCTGAACTGTCCCGGGATAGAAGGTCATGGCCCACTTTCCCATATAGATCGCGGATGACACAGCGTTACTGTGGGTATTTACCGCCTGCCTGTGAAGCAGAATGTAAACAGTCGGCGCCCGCCGCCTCGCGTCGCAGCTTCTTCACACGCCGGGCAGGAAGCAGATAAAGCAGAAGTCACCTGCCTTACGAGACACGCTGTGCTACCTCTCAGTTGAGTGCACAGAATGTTCTTTTTTAGGGTGAATCTGTTTGGTCAAGAGTCGGTGGAGATCTGACACCCGCAGGTTGCGCAACATCCGCCAAGCTCGCCAGCCCTCCGCTGGAACGAAAACAGCAGCAGGGGAGTTAACTTCTTTCCTCTATGCAGAAGTGCAGAATCAGCAGCCTCTGTAAACCTCTAAATCCTACCCTTCCCCTCATGGTCGCCATGTTTTTTTTTTTTTTTTTCCTTATTTACTTGAGTCATTGTTGTCTGGCCTGAAATGATGTGTCATTATTTGAACTCGCGGTGTCCCGTCTGTCTCCGTTTGCTCAGACCTGATCCCCCCCGGCGCGTGTAAAAGCCTCAACTCCTCGGTGATCTACGCCAACAACGAGGTCAGCCTGGAGGAGGTGGACATCTACGGCTTTGACTACGACTACACTTTGGCTCAGTACTCCAACGAGCTGAACGCGCTGATCTACAACACGGCGAAGGGATTCCTGATTGAACACTTCAAGGTGCATTTTGATTGCCGCGTGTATTAGAATAAAACGCCAGCAGTCTTGTAGAGCAAATCTACCTGGACACTGCAGGGCAACCAGACCCACCATGAAGCCAAATAGGAATAAAGCAATTTATAAAGTCGGGTTCATTCGTGCACTTTGTCTCTCCACATTGCAGTACCCTGAAGGAATTGCAAAATATGAGTACATTCCTAACTTTACCGTCCGGGGTCTTCACTACGACATCCAAAAGGTGAGTTATTCTTAGTTTTTTTTTTTTTTTATCGTCCTCTGCAGGAAAATCTGTTTACATGCAGGTGCCTCCTAAATAGGAAAATTATTTAAAATTGAAAGATAAAGGCGCATAATATATCGCACAGACTTAAATATTTCAACCGTTTATTTTTGTTCATTTAGATTTTGGCTTGCAGCTAATGAAAATCCAGATTTTAGTTTCTCAGACAGTAATAATATTACACAAGACTCGTATCAATTGTTTTTTTGTTTTTTTTAAATTGACAATTATGTTATTATGATGACATGGCTTCCACGTTTGTGGGGAAGGCTGCTGACTCGACAGTTATACCGCAGCAGCCACTAACCCCCTGCACAAGAGAGGTAAAGCCACTAAAGTTCATTGGCAGAAAGCTGGCTGAGCATAGTATTGGGTTCAAGCACATTAAAGTAAAGTTTAGTGGAAGGAAAAACTTTTGAAACCAAATCAGTTTGATTTATAAAGCACTTTTAAATAAAAGAAGCACAGATCAAATGCTGAACATAAAAAGGTAAAAAAAATAAGTAAAAGTTTTGCAAAAGCAACAGGGACCCCCACATCCTTGACCGTGACAGAAGTCAGTGCTTCAAAGGCAAGAACACGCTGACAGGAAATGGTCTCCTCCTTAACTGGTGAAGACAATGGGCATTTTACTGGGGATGAGGTGAAAAAAAAGACCAAAGACCTTTCTTTAGATGAAAGCAACTAACACTACTTTAGTTCAAAGTTGAAAATCAACGCTCTAGACTCAACGATGAGTCAAATTTCCTGCCTATTCCACAGCAGGCCTAAGGTCTGGATATATGTGCCGTCTGTCCGGACGGGTCGAGAGGCTTGTCCCAGACTCCGGTTTGAGAGCGGAGAGGTGCAAAGTCCACGTTGTTTGAGGTTAACCGATGTTTCCACAGTTAGTGATCATTTGGGGAGCCGTGTCTTCCGCTGGTGTCGGCCCACTGGGTTTCATAAAGTCCAAAGTCAGCGCGGCTGGCCACCAGGACATTTTACAGCACATAAGGCTGTCATTAAAACAGCCTTAACGTTTCACCAGGGCCACAGGCTGATCACCTCCATGCTGTGCAACATTCTGCCGTTCTTAGAAACTTTTTAGCTGTAAGCCTTAACAATAATCTCTCTGTGTAATCTGTTTAAATAATACATACCTTGAATGAACCTCTCATATACTGAGATCCACCTGTATGTATCCTTTATCGGTATGATCAAATAAACCTCCTTTTCCTCTTCTGTAGGGGCTGCTGATGAAAATCGATGCCTTCCATTACATCGAGCCAGGAACAGTGTATCGGTAGGAGCTGCTGATCTGTTGGAAATCTAAATCAGACGCATTGATTTGTTTCTGTTTATCTTCATCATTGCTTCTGAAGGCAAAATAGTGTTTGTTTTGTCAGATAGATTTATCTTCTAAACAAAAAAAAACTTTGCTTCCCTCAGGGGTCTGAGTCCAGTGTCGGATGACGAGGTGCTTTATCTCTACGGGGGTACTTTCCACGTCCCGTTGTCACAGGACAGTGGGTTCTACGGAAAGGTTAGAGGGAGTTCTCTGTTTTCCCCTTATGTTTTAAAGAAATATGTTGGGTTGTTTTTGTCTGCCACGTTCGTTTAGTTGTGAAATAAGCCCTTTGAGCAATAGCTGGCTTGTGTTCCAGTTGCTGCACTTTGCTTTTGGATTTTCTCGGCGCTTCTTCCAAGAGCAATCAGTTTTGTCTGGCGCTGCGCTCTCAGTGCTGCAGACTAAAAAAAAAAAGCAATAATCTGTTCTGGCCACTGCATAACAAGTTGAGTATGTAATCTGCCGATGTCCTCAGATATTCGACAACCATTGCAGCATTGCATAAGACCGGATGGTGATTTGGGGGAATCGTGTTTATCCCACGGAATCAGCTTGGACGTAGCATTCCTGTGTCAGAGAAGCGGACCCAGATCAATCTCTCTGTCAAGATTTAAGACTTTCAATCTCGGCTGTGTTGCACACAGTCAGAGGAAAGGGCAGAAAAGCTTTGTTGAAAACAGCAGTTTTCACTGGAGTTCAGCCAACACGGGTCCAATTAAGAGCAATTAGGAGTGAAATGTTGGGTCGAGTTGACATCATTTGTTTGGCCAGACATTTTAATTGCTTCCATGCCACTGTCTCCCCTAATCCAGCCTACAAATAAACCTAACACGAATAGTTTTAGTGTGGCTCAAATCTCATTGTCTCTCTTTGCAATAAGGTCTCTTAGTAGCTAAGATTGTCTTGTAAATCCAATAAAAAAAAAAGTAATAATTTCTTCCTGAACGCAGGGACCAAAGGTGAAGCAGTTCATGGACATCTTCTCCATCCCAGAGATGACCCTCCTGGCTGTGGCCAATGACTTCTTCATCACCAACGACATCGAGTACGACCCGGTCCACCTCTTTAAGGACGTTTCCGTGAGTTTCCCTGCGTTCTCTCCGCCCATTGCTCGCATTGAGAGGGAGCCCAGCCCAGGGCGGGACGTGTATGTGACTGTTTTCACATGCAGTCCTGTAATCTTTCAGCTGGAGCCTCAGGAATCTGCTGAGCTGTGGCAACATTCATGCGCAAAGCCAAGAACAATGAGTGCTTTTGCTCTTCGGCTACAAACGTTGGCTACAGGGAACACCCAGGGAGAACATAAACATGCTCACTGAAAGATTCCTAAAAGTAATGGTCCGAATCTTATTTAGTATAGCTCCCCCCCTAAAGGATTCATATCCTTTGAACTTTTTCCCATTTTGTCTCATTACCACAACAAACTTTTATATAATTGACCAACTCAAACTGGTGCATATTTATGAAGTGGAAGTTTAAATAAAATCTGAAAATGTGGTTTGCATTTATATTTAGCGATCTTTATTTTAGTACCCCTAAATAAAATGTAGTGCAACTATTGCCTTCACAAGTCACTTAATAATATACGGAGTCCACCCTGTGTGTAATTCGATATTGGTGTTAATAGAGCTGGCCTCAGATGTTTGTTAATCAAAGACGCATCCAAGAGGCCCATGGTAACTCTGGATGAGCTGCAGATATCCACAGCTCAGGTGGTGAGAATCTGTGGCTGAGACAATTACTCGTCTGGAACTACGCGGTTCTAGATTTTTGAAAAAATACCCGAAGGAAAGGCAGTGTTACGAGGAATCCACGGGTCCTGTTTGGAGTTTTGCCATAAGGCATATAGGAGAAGATGGAGCTCTGGTCAGATGAGCCCAAAACAAAGCTTGTTTTATCATTTGATACATGCAAAGCACTATGCAAAGAGGAAAACTAACACCACACATTACCTTGAACGGACCATCGGCCTGGTGAAACAAGGTGGTGGCTGCATCATGCTGTGGGGGTGCTTTTCATAGGGATGATGGTCAGAATAGACGGAAAGATAGATGAAGCCACATATGGAAGAAAACCTGTTAAAGGCTGGTTCTGCAAATTGCAATTTTAAGATTTTATCTGTAAAAATATAAAAATGTGTGTATGTGTATGTATATATATATATATATATATATATATATATATATATATATATATATATATATATATATATATATATATATATATATATATATATATATATATATATATATATATATATATATATATATATATTTAATTATTATTATTATTATTATTATTTATTTATTTATTTTTTATTGTGTTGATCTGTCAAATAAAATCCCAATAAACCATAATAATGTTTTAATGAGAAATCATTAAATGGGTGTGAGTACTTTTTGCACGGATCTGGATGTGGAAAGGAAAACATTAACATATATCTTTTCTTTATACTTTAGGAGGCCATTGGCATGGTTCACCTCAAGGGCTTCATGTACAAGTGGATCATGCAAGACCTCGGTAAGAACAACGTTCTCTCTGGTCTCTGCTTTTCTTCGTCTTTGACCTGCATGCTGCCGCGCGAAACCCGGACTCACCGCGCGTCGTTTTTCTCACGCAGACAAGTTTATCTTGAGAAAGGAAGAGACGGACGCCGTCCTCCATCGCTTGGTCAGACTGGGGAAGAAGCTCTTCCTCATCACCAACAGTCCCTTCAGCTTTGTGTAAGTCTGGACCCGCCGACGTCTCCGGCCGCTGCCGTTCATTCTGACTCACAGCGGAGGAAATCCAGAAAGGGCTGTGTTTGCAGGTTATTAAGTTTTTTTTTCTTTGTGCAGGGATAAAGGAATGACGCACATGGTGGGGAAGAACTGGAGAGACTTCTTTGACGTGGTTATCGTGCAGGCAGACAAACCTCACTTCTTCACCGACTGCATCAAGTGAGTAACCGTTGCTTCTTAGAGCGCCTTGGAAAAGTACTCACATCCTGTTTTTCACATTTTGCCACAATGTCGCCTAAAACTTTAATATATTCTTATTGGAATGCCATTTGCCAGACAAAGAACCTCATAATTGTGAACCTGTATTCGTATTGTGCTTTGTTGGGTCGGTGAATAAACCATGACGCAAGTCAGGATTTTCCCCGTATCCGCTGATTAAAAAGCATCTCCGCAGCATGATGCAACCACCGTCACGTTTCACCGTAGATGTTAAAGTTCAGGCGTGACCTCGCCAACATGTCACTGTTACAGGCCCTTCAGGCGCCTGGATAATAACGGAGACCTGCGGTGGGAGAAGATCACCGGTTTGGAAAAGGGGCAGATCTATAAACAGGTTGGTGATACTTCTTTATTTGTGTGGTTTCACTGCATCCTGCAGCCGTATGCTTGTTAGTTGACCTGCTGTTTTTTGTTTTCCAGGGCAACTTGTTTGACTTCCTGAGACTGACCGGCTGGCGAGGATCCAAGGTCCTTTACTTTGGGGATCATCTTTATAGCGACTTGGCTGTAAGTATCAAAGTTCGGTGATTTTACTCAGGAAAAGTTCACATTGTGACTAAACATTAGCTGTAACGTGACTCAGCTCCTGTGTTTAATCTGGGTTTTCATCCGGTGGCGTCAGTGGGTGATTAAAGCCAAAGTGGAAAATTTCGCTGGAACATTTGTTGCAGAGTCTTGCTGTCGTGGCATGAATGTGCAAGCTAAGCATGCTGCTTTAATCCACGTCATGTTAAAGTTCTTAGTTTTGCATTTTCTTTGTGTGCAGTTTTATTATAAGACTTTGTAGGAATTAAAAACATTATTTTTTATGCTTTGACAGAGAAAATTAAATATTCAGATTCAACACATGCAGCTTATTTGTTATTTGCATTTAGAGTTCTTGCAATATCAATGAAGAAAAGTGCTTTAAACATGTCAAACTATTACGTGGTTGCAGTCTGATTATTAGATTTCATAGTAAGTAAAAAAATAAGGGCATGAAAAAATGATTGTATATTCAAACTTTAATTCATTCTCATTAAAATACTTGGAAAAGAAATGTGTTTACATGAAGAGCTCAAACCTCAAGGTTAGCGTAATGTCAGCTGTTTCTCCATCTACTGGGCCAAGTCTAAATGTTTTAGACACAACAAACCAGAAGTACGAGCGTGCAACTGTAGATGTTTGATCACCAGGCGCCGTGCAGGTGATGGAGCAGATAAAAACAACCGTCAACTTCATCTCCTTACTTCCTACCTTTGGGTTTTGAAGCCACCTAAACATTTAAACCAGACCGCTGTTTAAACATTTGGTTTAAATTTTAAATCATCAAACATTTCTTATTTTTATGTTAAAAATTGGCAAATAGTTACCAAGAAAGTATGGAATTTAGAAGTTAAAAATGCTAAAGATGTATCTTTAGCTTGTAAAATAAATAGAAAGGGACGTATGGTAACTTAGTTGATATTTTTCAGACCTGGAAAGAATAGTTGTCTTTTTGTAAGGAATTGACTTATTTAAAAAAAAAATTCAGGTTGCAAATTGTAAACAACTATTTATTTTATTGTGTGTTTTTATTGTTTTTCCTCGGAGTAAATGATTTATTGTGGATAAAACTTCTCTGCCCTTTTGGTTTTACCTAAAGGGGAAAATAAATAATTAAAAATACCCCTGCTCCCAGAGAGATAAGAAAAGCGAAAGTTCATTCAACCCGTCTGGCCTTTCAGGATCTGATGTTGCGACACGGCTGGCGCACGGCGGCCATCGTCCCGGAACTGGAGCACGAAACCAAAATAGTGAGCGCCCAACGCTACGCCGTGACCCTCACCTGGCTGCAGGCCCTGACCGGCCTGATGGAGCGCCTTCAGGTGAGCGCTTCACATCCTGTTTGGAACGGGAGACCTCAGACGATCGGTTCTCCAGCTCAGAGAGGTCGTATTTACAAGCTTAGTTCTGTTGTCAAAACACAAACCCCCAACGGTTGTTGGGCTGCTTTTGAACCTGAATACCCTTGTCCAGACCTGCAGGACTTCAGGACCACAAACCCACTGTTTGGATCAGAACAGCAATCGTGCTGATGCTGATTTTTAGAGCGAACTCTTCTCGCTCAAATGAGTGATTTGGACCGTTGCTCTTGTTGATGATTCAATGCAAAAGCGGTATGCGTTGAAGAGCGATGGTTCAGGGAGCGTTTGTTTTTCTAGCTGAGGGAAAAGCTTTCCCACTTTTAAAAGAGAAGGGAAAACATTGGACATTTTCCCCCAGAAACATCATCGCTTTTATTTTTATTCCAGCGAGACGAAGCCAAAGTCTCTCTGCAGCTTTAACAAAGCTGTAGTCTGCAGATGGATGGGGTGTGGCTCCTGAACAGGTCTGTCTGCAGTCCAAACTTGTCCACCCAGGGAAAATGTGAAGGATTTTCAAACCAGATTACCCTGAAAGAGTTTGTCACTTTCCTTAGTGCCTTTATGTTCTGTGTAGCAAAACCACTGGCAACATCTTAAGTTGGTAAAAGCTTTAATTGCTGTGTGTTCTGAGAAAAGAGCGCAGCATAATAAAGTGCCCAAAGCCTAATTTTCTCTTGCCTTTAAAATGTGTTGTCACAATTGGTTAAAGTTAACATGGTTCTATGCTGTTTGTTGAATTTCATTTTTTATTATTTGCCACAGTTTAAGCAATTGTTTGAATTTTGTCGGATTTGGTTTTGTAGCAGAAGTTGCAAGTTTCCATTGAGGGCTTCACACTGAAGTTTGGCTTTCATAGCTTTTAGAGTTATACTCACTAAAACCACAACCGTGCACAGATCTCTCGGAGTCCAATACTTAACACATGTGGCAGCTGTAAAGGAGAAGAAGCAATGCTGGGTAAAATTAGACAGACCCAGAGTCATGAAGTACTTATTAGGAAGGCTTCACATACAAAGGAACCCTGTGACCTTTCCTAATGGAGGAAATACCTTTGGAGACTAAACTTTAGTTTACACGCCTCCTCTAGTCAACGGACCAGATCACGTGAAACCCTTTTTGAGGTCCAAATGAAGCACATGCAACAACTGTGTGCCTTTTTATCTTTAACTAAAGATTGCTTGCCTATCGCTCAGA
The DNA here is from genome assembly GCF_011125445.2 of Fundulus heteroclitus. Taxonomy (NCBI): domain Eukaryota; kingdom Metazoa; phylum Chordata; class Actinopteri; order Cyprinodontiformes; family Fundulidae; genus Fundulus; species Fundulus heteroclitus. The sequence goes on along the minus strand of NC_046361.1, from coordinate 30,840,643 downwards.
AATAATCAATGTCATGTCAGCCTTTTTTATGTTTTTATATTTAATTTTCTTCTACTTATTTATTGTAATACTGTCTTTTTTTTTTTTTACTGTTTCAGACACACCGTGACCCAGACTCCAAAAAAGTTTTTCACGAATGGCAGAAAGAAAGAGAAGAACTGCGGTGAGTCTCTTAACTTGCCATAAGCTCCACCCAGTAAACCCAGCAAACCCATTGAACTCTGACAGTCCATACAGCCCTTCCTGTTGCTAAGTGCAGCCCCTATGCTACACAACCCTCCCTATAGCCTCTTGTGCCACCCTAAACATTTAGTCTGCTCTCTGATGTCTGCATGTATAAGGCCTTGCCAAATTTGCCATACGGCCTTAAACCATTTAATATTTTTTTTCATGTTACAAGCATAATATTAATAGTATTTTTGGCCTTTTGGTTGCACTCTGGTTACTGCTGTCGGTAACACTTTATTTGAATGGGTGTGCATAAGACTGACATTACATTGTCATAAACATGAAATAACATCAAACCTGAACATGAAGGAGTCTTTATGAATGTTCGTGAATGTCATTAAGTGTCATTCAGTAAATCATGACACATTTAATGCAAGCTTTACAGTAGCTATGTTCACATGCACAAAATTTCACGATCGGATTGAAATGTATTCAGACTAAAAAAACTAAAAATAATCGGATTGTACCATATGGCCACGCAATCAAATCATCTGGTCCATATGTGTGTTTATATGCACTTGATTTATGCAGAATAAAAGCACTCTGACATGCGCAGTTATCAAATCTCCCTCAAGAAACCACAGAAGAAGAAGCATTTCCGTCTTTGCCGAACAACAGAAAATGTCAAACAAAGCAGTAGAGTACGAGTTCGTTTGTCTTCTGAGCGCCCAGGTTGGACTTGCACCAGCTTCTAATAACGGTTGAGTAGTTACTGAATGAATAACAAATAAATTTCAAATAGAACGGTTGTATCTGGAGCACAGACGTATTTCTGCCACTCAACGCGGAAATGCATTTTTACATGGGGCTACACTCAGGTCTATTAGCCGCATTCAGAATAACTTGATCCTGACAAGCGTTTCCATGCATGTCGATCCGATTATCGATCGAATTAAACCACCACTTTCATTCAGATTACAATGTCTTTCCAATTGACCTTAATCAGATCATAATATTCCGGTTGACTCGTTTACGTGACACATTTTTATCTCTAATCGGCCCGTTATTCCAATTACTTTTGTCCCTGTAAACGTGGCTATTGTTTAAAATGTCTTAGACATTAACCCAGAAATCATAACCTATCGTAAATTTGTCATGATGGGTCTAATAAACCTTTAAAAAGTTAATTAGATGTGTCTTTATCTTAAACGGAGAGCGGTGGGGAGAGGTGTGTTTGACAAAAGGAAAAAATGCTAGTATACTGCAGACATATAAAAGAAAGTGTATCTATTGTCAATAGGTTTTGTTGGGTTTTTTATAAGCATTTATCATTGTTAAAACACTTAATGACATGTTTATGACAAGTATAAATTGTTGTATTGTAACTAAGGTCAAGGAAGATATTGCACTAACAATGACTTTGTTATTAAAGCATTTGTCAGTATAATAACACTTAATGACAACTTTGCCACTAGTCCTACATGTTCCTTAGGAAAAAGCATTAATGACACAATTAAAATGGTCTCATGACAGCCGAAGTTAAGACCGATCAAATATGACAGTGTAATGTAATTTTAATACATAAATCTAAATAACGTTGTATAGGTTTATAATTAGACCTATTATGACATATTTATGATGGGTTATTCTTTCTTGGTTGATGTCATGCTGTCATTACAAAGAAATTGTATATTAAAAGCTTTCTATTATTATTCTTTCCATTTTCTACTGATGGATTGAAAAGGGCTCTGTGAGACGTTTAAAGCTTGGAATATTGTTGTTTTTTTTCTTTACTGAACTGTGCATTAAATTCCTCCGTCTGCGGGGTTCCTTGGTCTTCGTGATGCATCTTGTTCACTAATGTTCTAAAATTCTGAGACTTTGTCAGCCGGATGCAGTGACTTCCGAATGCGTTTGGCTGGACTTGGATTTTACATCATAGCGACGGCGCCTCATACAAATGCTAACTATACTGTTCTTTGCGGAATTTAAAAGCGATACACAAGTGTAAATAGTTTTAATGGAAAGTATTTAATTGTATTTGACTTGTTTGTTTGTGCATATTAACTTTTTTTTTCTAATGCATTTCTGTCCCTTAGGGTGATGACGAAGAACCTGTTCAATCCTCAGTTTGGCAGCATCTTCAGAACGTGCCACAACCCCACCTACTTCTCCAGACGCCTGAGCCGATTCTCAGACATCTACATGGCCTCTCTGAGCTGTCTGCTGAACTACGACCCCACGTACACCTTCTACCCCCGCCGCACACCCCTTCAGCATGAAGCTCCTCTGTGGATGGATCAGCTGTGCACGGGCTGCATGAAGACGCCCCACCTGGATGACATGGCCAGCATTCGATGAGAGCTGTGCTCTCCTCACTGACTCTTTGGACATGTGTTAGGTCAAAGTGGCAAAAACTTGAGCTAGTCGGAGCATTTAGTTCCTCTTAACAGGGTCTGGTTTATTTCCCGAGAAGGTGCTGCACAATTCCTTCCACTGGACACCGCTCACTGTTCAGTATTGAGAAGGCCTCCTCACTGAGTCCACTGGAGGGAGCTGTAGAGCTACGGTAGCTGCGTCTGTGAAAAGTGGTACAAGATTGACAGAGGATTGATGGTTTCTGGTCGAGAATGGGGGAAGTTGTTTAATACTAAGCTGCATCGCACAATTAAAACAAATAAAGGACTAAAATCTTTTCTAATTCCGTGTTTACCTTATTAACCGTCTTGTGCTGTACTCTTCATGTAATCACAGGTTCAGTAATGAACAAAATACCTCACTGTGTTGGATATAATCGACGGAGCATGGAGTGAAAACTAACCTTAAATGAGTTCTAGGCATATAAATTTGATTTGCATATGGATTGAGATGTCATTTATCTGATTGGTCGGTTGGTTGCTAGGCAGCACAGCATCCATTCACCGCCTGCCGTAGCCTCCGTCTGAAATTCATTCGATTCCGGCCGCCTCCCTGAAGACAACGGCAAAGGTACTGTACTGCTGCTATGTTACACTTTAGGGATGGGTCGGTGAAATGTTTCTGCGCGTTAGCCGTGGCTGTTTTCTACAGGAGCTGCTGTGAAATTTAACCAAAAGAGCTGCACAGGTCTGGGTTCAAGTTTTTGTCTCGGGTGTCCCGCCCTGGAGCCCACTGTGTACCTTCTGTTACTCTTTATTTTATTGCAGTGTGAGTTTTGTTGTGATTGGGGTTATTATCAATAAACACGTTCAGCTAACAGAGTGGTTTATGTTTATTTTATCTGAATTGTTTTTTTTTTATATATATAATAGGGGTTTTTCTTTGACGCTGTAAGGTTTTTGAAGGTTAGTTTCTGATGAAACTGCATGTTAAGATGTTTTATTTTTAGATTTGTGGATGCATTCAGTTGTACCTGCAAATGATGCTGTAGAAAAGAATTTCCTTGTCCAAGCCTATGACAGTTAGCAACTTGGTATGTTATAAACTGCCTTGCAAAAGTATAGATTTATTGAAAAGTTTAAAGGAGGACAACAGTGCATAACAATATAACAAAGTACTCTTCATCCATCTAAAAGTTTAAATATGGCACGTCTGTGAACCTACCAAGATATTAGGGCCGCTCAATACTCTGTTATTGCATTATTATAATTATTACATTTTTTTCAGCAGCTGAATAGACTTCAGCATCTGGGGTCCATGTTTGTAATGCCCTCAAAGCAGAGAGTCATCATTAACATCATGATATTCCCCAACATTAATTATTTTTTCCTGATACTGTGCAACACGGTCTCCAACAGAACAAGGGTTTTAAAATCTTCTGTTTGACAGCATGTGGCTCTTTAGACTCTGTGCAGTGGTTCTTTCATAAAGCATTGGACAGTATTTTAATAAAAATAAACAGTAAAAATAAGTAAGGTTATTTTATGTGTTTTCATAGAGTAACTATAAAACATGACGCTAATGGCGCAAGATATTCTCTTTTTAGGGCATTTCCTTTTTTCATTTGCTTGCATCTGTTCATTTCCGCTTTACGATCATGCAGTTCTTTGCCCAGTAGAATATGTTGAAGTTTGTGTTTGTAACAAGCCCAAATGTGGAAAATGGAATGGATATGAATACTTTTGCAATGAACTGGACATACACCCCGACATGTTCTTCAATGCCGCTTATTAAATCGCGTCTTGTACACAAGCTCTTTGCAGCCTTCAGTAAACATGTGTCATAGTTCTGGTTGGATATTTATTCTTGTGAGAATTATTTCATTTAATTCTTGTGCAACGCATAAATGCGTGGGCAGTGGAAAAAAAAAACCTCAGCATGCTGCTACCGCCACCGTGCATTCCAGTTATGACCGTATTGTTTTCAGTGAAGTTTAAAAGCCTCGCTCTGACTCCATCAAACATTCTTTAATGAATTAAATGTATCTTCATGCCAATGTGACCCGGTGGCTCGATCAATGCTCGTCTGACCATAAAACCTCTCCAGGAGCTACGTAGCAGGAAGGAGTTAGTAGAAAAGGATTTTATTTGCTCATTATACTTGAACGACTGATGATTGTTTAACATCGCCTTAATATTTAACACATAACAAACTTTCTGGATGAATGAGGAACGTGATTAAAGGGTAGGCTGGTCACTTAATGGTGTTTGCATTTCCTGCCTCTGTGACTCCGGGAATGTCAGCCGTCCTCTTCTACATGATGCATTTGAAAATCAAGCAACAAAGCGTGAAGTTTCACTTTGCTGAGCAGCTAATGAGCCGGAACAAATGAATTTATTTTGCAAATCGTTAGGAAACATCTGAGGTTCTGTAAATTAGATGCAACGGATAGAGAAACCTCTTCAGCCCAGATTCGGATGATATTTGTTCCGATGATAGTTTCTGAAAGTCTTGTTTTCGCCATTAAGCTTTGCCAACGCTGTCTACACAAGCCTCTGTCCATCTTCTTGTTTCTCCACGCAGTCGTTCTCTATCCACGCTTTAAGCTCGTTTTCATCTCCTTTTCTTCTCTTTCTCTGTTTTTACACCAGCCTTTCACCATCTCCCTGTGGCTTCCCATGTTCAGGGCCTCTGTGTCTGTTCACGAACAGCTGCATGCGCCGGTGTGTGTGCTCAGAGAGCCACTCCCAACGCGCCGCAGCCTTTTCTATTATTAAACGTAACAGGACCTTTGCTTTCACAGCAAGAAATATCAATGTTTGAGACGTTCCCAGTTATGCAGGATCCTCCATCCCTCTGCCTTCAAACTAAAACAACAGCAAGAGAAGCCCCCCATCCCCCCTCTCTGTGGTGAACTTACAGACCCTCCCGGCTCACGTTTCTCTGTTGCCCTTCTTCAAAAGCAGCACAAAACCGCGACGTGTTTTATTTATTTTTATTATTATTCATGTGGTTTGTCTTTCTGCCAACAACCACCGAACAAACATGCGGGTGAAGCTCTGCTGAACGGGGGGAATCTCTTGGTGGAGTTTTAGCAAACAGAGATTGGAAGTATGTGCTGTGGAGACGGCCTTCTTAAGGCTGCAACCAAGTTGGCTATTTTATAATAAAATTAAAATGAAAAATGGGCGATTTGAGGAAAATTTTACCTGTTCACACCAATTCCTCCAGTTATAAGACTGTGGTTTATTCATTTTTCTTCCTCCACCTTGTTTTCCACCTTCTTCTGGCTTTCATGGCAGAGGAACGCTGCAGCAATGTTTGCAATAAGACTGCTTAGTAAGACGACTTGTTGTTTGGAGGCAAGTTAAAAAGACATTTTAGAGGGCTGGCTGAAAGTTTTAGCAAGTTATTGGAGGCGAATACTATCGTGCCAACCTTTAAGATGTTTGCTGTTTTTTATTTTGTAATTTAATCCTTCTATTGTTTCACACTTGTCTTTTTTTCCTCAAATCTAGCTTCTAGATTTCATGTTATTGAACATTTCCTCTCTGGTTTATTGAGGCCATCAGCCTGTCGTCATCATGCATTTAAAATGATTTACTTTGCTGTTCTGTTCTCTTGCCATCTATTAGTAAAGTTTGATGTTTGATTTTGTTTCACAGTGTTCTTGTAAGACACTGTGAAACATAAGTGTGGTCTAGTTAACAAAGGCATGCAGTTTCACTTAGATGAGGGAAACTAAATGGAGGGGTGATATCTTAATTCAAAGATTTAGTAGAATTTAATCATTTTTTCCCTCCCATGTTTCCTTGATTATAAAACACGGCCTCATGTGAAAGGAAACAACAAAAAACTGCATCAACGGTAAGGGAGAAAAACAACTAAGTTTCAGTGGAGATTAAGACTGTGATCAGCATCCAGATCCTGACATTCAGATGCATTAATTAACTTTAGGATTTTGTTTATTTTGCACTTTATTTTTGGAATATGTTGCAGAAATGCTGGAAATGAAGGGACTTAATCTCCTTGAGAGCTTTTAAATTGATGCAGAGGAGATTTGTGTGTGTGTGTAACTATGCTTCATTGCATTGCTGCTATCTATCTTGGGCAAGGTTTTTAACCTCAATAAGATTTTCCTGGTAAAACGTATCAGTTTTCCTGGTTTGAGCACAAAATAGATATTTAGAAGTCTCTAAGACTTCAGCACTTTGCTGTTGTTACGTTGATTCCTCTAAACACGACAGTGTTTGAAGGAGTGATTGATAAAGTACTACTTAATGTCACAAATTAATAATCCAATTATTAATTTATGCCATTGTACTGCTTAATGGGATTCTCCGAAGCCTGGTTAAAAAGATATATTCACAAAAATCATATGATGACACAGCAGCTCTGACCAGGTTCAGTCTATGTCTGAAATCTTTTACTCTGATGTGAAAAGTTTAATTACAACAGGACCAAAAATGCACAGGCTTGGGAGGGTTTTGTGAAGCTCACTTGATAAAAGAACAGAAATAGAATTCTTTAGACATTTCTGAAATGTTGGAGGCAGGATATTTAACAGAGGTATCGATTGGAGTTTGCTTGACCATAGAAGATACCTACTTGTATAAATGTTAAAAAAAAATCTTAATCACAATAAAAGCTGTTATCAGATTCTGCTGAGTTTTCTTTACTCTGCTTTGACTTTTGAGTTGTGTTTCATTATGCCTTCCCTCCTTAAATTCAAAGTTATTTTCCTACAAGTGTCCTGAACCTTTTCCAGGGTTTTAATCAAGTTTAAGTTCATATTCTGGAGTCACATGTTGGCCCATCAATTCAAAAACGGTGAAATGTGGCTTTTTTGTGTGTGCCAGGAAACTGGACATTTACTCAAGACAAAGCAGCAAATTTACAACAGATTAGTTTAAAATCTTAATTAGTCAGAGTATTGTAATGGCCCAATCCAAATGTTGACCTCAACCTCCCTTAAAGGCTTTGAAGCGACCCTAGGAGAGCTGTGAATTAATCAGTATCTTTAAACTTTAATTAACTCAAGAAGTGCTTTAATCAGAATCCTACACAACAATCTGAGAGACTGATAAGGTCAGAAGATAACTACTGCAAGTCAATGCTTCTAAACGTTCTACAGGTTCAATCACTCAGGTTGTTAATATCTTTCATTTATGGCTGCTGCGTTTTAGCTTCATTCATTTTTATGGACTGGCTTTAACTCCTTAGGGCTGTCAGGTATCCAAGTTCTTCCCAGGTGTAACTGTGGAACCGAGACCCGAATGCTCAGCAAGGCAATGTCTGTTTTGAGAATATCCCATTATAACCTTGAGTTACCATATCAATTCAATTCAATTTTATTTATATAGCGCCAATTCATGAAACATGTAATCTCATGTTCAAATTCAAGTCAAATTCAATCAGATTATACAGATTAGGTCAGATTATACAGATTGGGGGGGTAAGTTTTTTTTTTATACAATGGATCCAGCAGTGAATGTGTTGCATTTTTTGGTGATATTTAAAGAGAGTGGAGCTTTTGCAGAAAACACAAACCAAAGAATATTCAAGATTCATTCATACTTCTTTTTCAAAAAGGGATGCATCACTTTCCCTTCACCACTAAATTATTCATATGCTGACTACATCTTTGAGTCATCCTCACTCAGAGGAGGATTTCTGCAAACCCACAGCAAATAGCTTATTACAGTGAGCAGCCTCTTTGATCTTCCTGAACTGAGCCGCCATCTTTATGATTTGGGATTTTCACCACAGATTGCGTCTGTGCTGTACCTACCATGCATGATGAAAAAAAAAGAGTGTTTGTTTGACCTTTCCAGTTTTTCTGATGTCCGTCTCATTAGCAGCAAGTCATTGGTTATTTTCAGCCTCATATTTCCTGGAAAGGCTGTGTCTTTGTTGCGTTCTTTTTTCTTTTTTCTTCCCCACTGGAGAAACACTGCACCCGTGAAAGTAGCCTCTCTTAAAACGCGAGTGCTCTTGAGTGCATGGCATGCAACAATAATTCTTTAATTAGGAGGGTTGGATCTGATGCAATGTCACTGTGACTCTGTCAGGAAGCATTACGATGATAGTCCGTGTTGCTCGTCTGGCGCACATTCAGTGATGCAGAGTGCAGTAACAGTGGGTTCATTTCCTGCAGTGTGGGTTATATGAAGAACGTTGGGATGATATCTTATTATTGATCCTGGTCCTTCTTGCAGGATCTGTTGAGCCTCGTTTTTGCTGTGTCTCAAAGGTCACGGTGCCTCATAGACGAGAAGCTCACAGTTGCCTCAGCTCTATGTGTGCTGCTACTCACCAATTTGTGACTGGAATACTTTTGACCTAGACAGAGACATCGCTTTTGGATTAGTAACAAAGTGGGGTTTTAACCTGAGCGATATTTAATGTTGCACAGGAGTTGCTCGTCATTCAAAATAAATTGTCTCACTTCAGACTGCTTGTGAATGAATATTTATGAGTTTCCTTGAAACAAAACGCATCCCCATTTGACTCGGTTTGCTGTTCTGCACTAAAGATCTCGTTTCTGCACCACTGAGCTCTCTGACAGAGCAAGAGATCCCACATGCAGGAAAATGTTCTAGTTTGGTTTTTCTCAATGTTTCAGAGCGCTGAGATTCCCGCTGCGACAACCTTTCCAGGTAACCCCTTTGATCTTGTGCTTTGCAGATCGGCCCGGTGTCACTGGAAGGTTGTTTATTGCAGGACACGCAGCATATTTCCTGACTCATCAGCAACCCCTTCTGCCCTGCAGGGCACTCCTGTGGACACACAAGGTGACAAATGCAGACGTTATAAAACTATTTTGGGTAATACCAGCTGTTACAAAGCAGCGACTGTCGCTGCCTTCACACACCCACAGGGCTTTTTTGTACTTTGACATCCGAAACCGATGACGAATCTGAGGTTAACAAGATAGTCTCCAAAGGCATAGAGTTTCTTTTTAATTTAATTCATGTTGTCTTTGTAAACATGTGTCCTTTAGATGAATGTTGCATTATAATCTTCACACCAAAAAAGAATTAAAATGGACTTGAAAATAAAATGAAATAGCAATTTTGAGGAAAAGGAGATAAGTTTTATTGAATTACACTCTGTGCAAAACATGATAGGAAGGAAATCCTAAAAAAGAAATAAACATGAAAATATGTTGCTATCAAATATTTAAGTTAGATGCTTAATAATTTAACCAATTAATTGTTTATGTAATTTTCAAAGAAATTTAATGTCTATGACTCTTTCTTGAGCTCATTTTACATTTAAGCTGCAAACCGTTTTTTTTTTTTAAAAAGAATTTGTTATACAAAACAACTTTCCTTATGTTCATATTTTGCTTGCACTGCCGTTCGTATCCCCTGAACCTTTGCTTACATCAGGACCAGCAAAGTAGGAGTATAAAAAAATGGCTCATGACTGTGAAGTAAGAGAAAAATTATACATGGTTTCCCCAATTTCTCCCAATTAAAACTGTGAAAAACCATGACTTGCATTTATAGTCACCCCCTGTGAGTCAAAACTGTGCAGAAACGACTTTCACCGCAGCTACAGCTTCAAGCTTAGAGACTGAAAATGTGACCTATTTGCCTTCGATCTCAGTCTGATTGGATTATTGGTTATTTTAAGAAGTTGATGCAAATTCCTAATTGTATGGATACCTGGCCATTGACTAAGCTATTCTAACACATGAACCATTCCATTATAGCTCCAGCTGCCCCCGTTTGAACCCTTTTGCAGCCTCTAACAGAGTTTTGTTCCAGGATTGCCCTGTATTTAACACCATCCATCCTCCCATCAACCCTTCCCTGCCCCTGCCGAAGAAAACCATCCCCGCCTCACGATGCTGCCACTAGCCTCACGGTGGAGATGGTGTGTCAGTCCTCTGCCTTACGCAGCATTTTGCAAAAGTTTACCTTCTTTCTCACTGGATCAGAACATCTGCTTCCTCGTTAAATGTCTCACCGATATGGTATTTGGTAAACTTTGGGACTTCTTATCGCTTTCTTTTAGCAATTCCCTCTTGCCACGCTTTCATTAAGGCCAGGTCTGTGGGGTGGAAGATTAATGGTCTTCCTGCCTGAGCTGTGGATCTCTGTGGTCCCTCCAGGGTCACCGTGACTGATCAACGCTCTCCTTCTTTGGCCTATCGGTTTGAAAATGATTGTGAAAACTGTCAATTGCCACTTCCACACCTGAACCTCCCCACTGCGGGGCAATAAATGAATTCTTATCTTATCTTAATATGCTTTTTCTTGTGTTGGTCTGTCACATAAAACTCTGATGAATCACGCTGAGGTCTGTGGTTGCAATGAGACCAAACTCATGCATGCACTGTTACCTCTCAAGAAGAATGCCTTTTTTTTTAAAATCCTAGCTGGGTCCTCTCTGTGTGCAGTTTCACCTTATTTATGTGCATGTGTGGCTTTTCTCTTTGACTTGGTTGTTGTAAACTGAGATGGATCCGTGACCTGTTCAGGGGGGGATCCCAGCTACTCACCCACTGACTCCTGGAGGCACCCTTCACCCTCTGTGGTTGCCCAAAAAACGGCTATAAAAAGAAATGTAGATGTTGTTTTCACGGTGTCCAGCAGAGGGCGCGTTGACTCTGTCCCCCGAGGAGCATCCCACACGCTTTAATAATATATGCATGCTCATGAACATATTACAGCCCTTAGAGCTACAACACAGACATGCCCACTACCTTATTGAATTTTTTTTCAGTGCCTGCATATCTGTAGTCCACAGACAAATGAATTGGCCCGGTCCTGCAACAATGTTTTTGTGGAAAATAAATCCTTTAAATTAGGTTTCCCCCTGCGTGAGCTGAAAGCAAAGGGACTATAAGTTACCCTTTGGCTGTTTGTCATTTCCAACCCCAGCCAGGGGATTTAAAGTGGAGTGCTTTTTGGGCTTGGTCTGTCGGTGAGGGATCTATTGATCACCTGGCAAGGGGACAAAGTCTTCCTTAGTCGCAGGGAATCATCAATCGTAGAGCTGCCGGTAGAAAGATAGTATGGCGCTGAAAATCTATTAGCAGAGGAATAGATCTTTCTCTGCAATACAGATCAATATGCAACATGTCCTTGTGGCTGTTCCTTTATTCGCTGTCCAGTCATAATTGCATGAGGAAGATTGACAGCCGTGGCATATTGATTACGTGGTCAATACAAAATTAATGTCACAATTACCTCATCGATTTCTCTTTAGAAATCAGAGGATGCCATTTATTATTTGAACAGTAAGATGGACCGATAAGGGGGAAAAAAAACAAAAAAACAAAAACAGAACTGAGGTTAGCCTGTTGAAATGTGAAAGGAGAACAAACAAATCACGTGAAAGCAGGACAGAGCCCGTTTGGCTTCTCCTTCCCTGACCGCCACATTATCCATGGCCCTCAGTCGCGAAGGCTATGAAAGGCCGCAGTGTGCGAGACGAGGCTGTTTCTCCCAGGGGCCCGAGGGACATGTGACCCCCAGCGAGAGGAGGACGCCTCAGCGAGGGTGCTCGGTTCCTCCCCGTCAGACAGACGGCCGGCAACCCATACTGTAACATCTCCTGTTATTTTCAGCTGTCTCCAAGAGCGGCGCGCTCCAATTGTGTTCCAAGTGCGACAGGGGAAGTGAAACTGATACGTGTACGTTGCTTGAAGTGTAGAAGGGAGGAGAAGTGGTCAATTACAAACCAAATATGACACCTAATCCCTCCTCAAATCTTTTACCGTGACAGTGTGGCATAAAAAATAAATAAAAAATAGCCGCCTGCCTCCTCCCCAGTGTGTCCTATCAGTTAATTCGAACCGTCCAAAAATAACAAATGGCTTTAAATAATATGCCTCGGCACCGGCCATGCCTGCTTACGCTCAGTGAGCTACTGGAGCTGGAAGAGTGCATCGAAAATGGGATCCTCACTGAGCTAAAGCTCGGATTATTTCCTCATGCTTCAAAGCACAAATGGCCTTTGAATGTTCACTCCCTTAAATATTTGCATGGTACCCCTTTCCTCCCTGAACTCACCCTCTTCAAACACTGTGTGTGTGTGTACTCCCTGTTCATTCAGAATTACTGTAGATAAATATTTACAACGTATACAGCACAGAGGCCATAAGCAGTTTGTTCATGGCAGTACAGTGTAAATGTTGTGGATTGATTGAGCTCTTTTCACCTCGTCCAGCCTGGCTTTTTTTTCAGACTGGCGTACAAACAGAAACAGCCTCAGGTTGGACCCCTTGGGCGGATCTGGTTTTAATCGTGATAAACTCAAATGACCAGTGAATAATGAGTCAGTTATGTAAATTTTCAGTTCCTTGGACCTTACGTTAAATCACAGCCACAAACACCAAACTATTTATTTGGGATTTGATGCAGAAGACCAACAAAAAGAAGCCAATAATTGTAAAGAGGAAATCAGATGATGGTTTTCAAAGTTTTTGTTCAAAGTTTTTTGGGTTGCTTTACTTTATATTCTTCATACCACCATTTTTGGTTTTTTATTTGTAGATTGTGTTCTTAGTGGATTCTGTGCATGTTTTGTTATGATTTTGCACTCCTCCTGCCCGCTCATTTGTCTCCATTGGTCTCAGCTGTTCCTCATCTCCTCCTGATTACTTTCACCTGTCTCTGCCTCACTTTCCCCCCCACACATTCCTCTGTATTTAAAACTCCCCAGTTTGCATTTGTCATTTCTGGTTTCTTCTGTTGTCTTCGTGCTTCCGGCCGCTTTGTTGCTCCGCCAGATTTTCTTCCACCTTTCATCCTCGAACTTTATTTCCCCACCCCTGTTCCTCTTGTCAGTTGTGAGTTTTTCATGATTTGATTTTATTTTTAAAACTACACTTACTGGTTTGTCTGCATTTGGCTCCTTTCTCAACCGCAAACATGACATTAATTTAGCATTTTTGTCACGCTTAAATGTTTTTTCTCATCAAAGATAACTGGAGTTAATATAAAATGCGGGTTTCAAAGTATAATTTTATCCATTAATGGGAAATAAACTGACTTAGCCCCATGTGATAGTGTATTTGTCCCACCTTTCTATAAAATCCCAAAAGAACTGTGGTTAACCCCCATGTTTGGTTCAGTTTCACAAGCCACACCCAGGCCTGATTACTGCAAATCCCCTAAACAGAACCTGTCTGACATGAAAAAACACGAAGCATGACAAAAGATCAGAAAAACCAACATATCATGTTCTGATCTCTACAAATACCAAAACAAACGGGAAACAATGTCACTGATATCTGCCAGTCCGCCGTTTCTGAGGCTTTGGGGCTTAAGCAGACATATTCTCCACAAATAGAGAAAATGCTGGTGAACAATCCTGGAGTGGTTTAAATTACTCCAACAGTGCATCAATGATTAATCTAGGAGGCCCCAAAGGAAAATACAACAACATGCCAAGAGTTGCAAACCTTATTTGTCTCTGGTAAGGTCAGTGTTCATGGTTCAACAGTAGGAAACACACTGGGGGAAAAAGACACCCTCCATGGGGGATTTACTAAGGCAGGGGTGTCCAAACTTTTCGGCTTTGGGGCCGAAATTGTCAAGCCAAAAGCACTCGAGGGCCAAAATATAAATAAAAACAAATTACATAACCAAAACAAATATGTTGTTTTTAACCTGATGTGCAAAATATGATAATTTCAAGCATCTGTATTCAGCTAATGTTAATCAATAAATTCGAATCAGGTTTTAATGCACCAAATCTGCATTTGAGTAAAAGTTGTTGGATACTTGTGGTCCTATTTACTAGAAAATTAAAGAGAATGTAAAAAGTTTGGTTATTAAAAGACAAATGTTTTGTGTTGTACCAAACATTTAATTGTCAGATTTGAAGTTGTCTGCAATAATGTTGTCTTAATTAAAAATAAATAGAAATAGTTTCCCTCTGCACGAGCCGCCAGGGCTGGTCGGCCAAATCTTTGTTAAAATTGCAGTTCGGGGGGCCACACAAAATCAGTACAGGGGCCGCAAATGACCCCCGGGCCACACTTTGGACACACCTGATCTAAGGCAACAACCACTGATGACCAAATTATGTAAATACAGCACACCACTTCACACAAAAACAGCTTGACGATCCCTTCTAGGAAAATGTTCTGTGGGTTGATGAGACAGAACATGGAACGTTTGCAAAGGTGTGTGTCCCGTTACACGTTCCAGAGAAGACAAACCAAAGCCAGGAGTCAGACAGGATGCTGGTGGGAATGTTACATCGTGGGGCTGCTTTGCTGCTTCAGGACCTGCAGAACTTGCTGGGATCAACGGAAGCTTGAGTTCTGCTTTCCGGCAGAAAACCCTGAAGGAGGACGCTCCGGCCAGCAGTTTATGACCTCAAGCATGAGCGCCCTTGGTGATGCGGGATGACGGTGATCCAAAGCTCACCCGCTAATCCACCTCTGAGTTGCTCAGAAGAAATCACAATGAAGGTTTTAAATAGTCAGAGTCTGGTCTTAAATCCGACTGGGAGGCCGTGGCACGACCGTAAACAGGTTCTTCAAACGTTAAAACCCTGCAGTGATTTAAATCATTTCTGCCAAAACTCCTCCGCAGCGAGGAAAAAGACTGATTCCCGCAAGGATTGCACAATCAGTTAGCTGTAGGGGAAAATTACTTTTTTCACTTAGCAAAGTAGCTTTGGATAGCTTTTTCCTCTCAGGAAATGAAGTCATCATTTAAAAACAGCATTTCAGATTTACTCAGGAAATCTTTGTCTGATGCTAATGTTTGTTTCAATACCTAAATCACGTGTCCCCGTGCAGAAGATATATCTAAGGGGGCAAATATAGAGCATTATATTATAATTTTTGTAAAATGTTGACCCCCTTAGTTCAGTTTCAGTTCCCTTAATTGGGACAAACTGCTTTTGTATTTCTATAGACTCTTAGATATTAGCATTTTGACGTAATTTGACGTAATTTGACGCAATTTGACGTAACTGAAAAGTAATTCCCACACAAAGTTAAAAAGATAATAGAGGACACAGAGAGACATCAATACGATTATTCTCAAATTCTACCTAGATGCTGCATAACAAGGCTATTCCTTTGACTTATGACGTAAACAATCATAGTAACCCTTGGATATTTTGCAAGGCAGTAGGATTAAAACAATTAAATAAAACATCAAGCAAGTGCATGAATTGACCATTTTAACATTTCAAACTATTACGGCCTTACAATGCAAACACATAGAGTCTCTAATCATGCAGAGAAAACGTTGTTTGTTTTAAAACGGACCTCTGGCCAGAATTTACTATTCACAGCCTGAGGAAAAATCTTTGCTATGTTGTTTGGTTAATCAACGTCTGCCTCCTTGAAGACAGGTTAGCCCTTCATCTTTTTTAGCTAATTTCCTGTTCCTTGAAAGCAGGACTGAGGATGAATGACTGGTTTTTTACCGTAGTCCTGTCCACTCCCTCTCATCTTTTATATCCCATGCAGCAGCTCTGCTTCAGCGTCTCTCCTTGCTGCTCCCCTTTCATCGGCACAGACTGGAAATAAATTATTGAGTTTATGGGGCTGTATTTTAGTCAGTCACAGACTAGGAGTGGGCGGAAATGTGTTTGTTATACCCGTGGTATAACAAAATCAATCAGTGCTGGTTTATGAGTTTAAATTTTTTTATGTTTTACCAGCTTTACGGAAGTCGAATGCATCTTGAAAAAGTGGCTTTCTTGTTGTTTTTTAAACCATTTTATTTATTTATTTTTTTCCTTTTTTTGTTTTGTTTTGCCCTTGGGGATTCTTTTTTTTTTTTTTTTTTTGCCCATCCACTTTCTCTCGAGGACAAAAGCGGAGCCAGAACTGCTCGCAGCTCTGGGCCTTGTTCCCGAGGTGATGTGATTAAAGGCTTCTGTCTGCGCAGCACCCATTTAAATGTCTTAAAAACATCACAGCTACTTTAGGTAATTGAATTATGGAGAGGGATGACTGAAGCTCCCAACAAAGCTGACACGTAAGATCAACAATGTGGCATCTAAATAACTCGGACTGCGTTTGAACCGTCCTAAAAAAAGCAAAACAGTGCGGATGCACCCAGAGTGCCTTTAGGTATTACATCCTCACACTGACTTCATCTCTTAAATGGCTCTGAGTGCATGCTTTAAACACAGTCTCTGCAGAGCAAACCTCAAATGCAGTGTGCTCCAAAACATAACCTACTAAAGCCTCAGCAGATTTCTGTCATCTTCAGTAGTCCAACGAGCATCGTTATAAGTTAGGAAGTAGGAGAATGTCTGGTTAGACTCCAGCCAAAGGGGATGTAAGACCATTTGTTCCCTCTTTTTTTCCAAAAGGCTATTTTCAAATGGGATTGTGTTTCTCTAATAAACAGACTATGATCAAGCGCAAAGACCTTATACACTCACTATGTATTTTTATTGTTGGCGTTCAGGTGGCAACAGCTTGTTCCCCAACAGATGCTCAAATTTGGTTACTATAAGGAAAATGGCAAAATATGCCAAGTTGAAGGCTTCAGCTCTGCATTTCTCAACGCACGAGATGGTGACAAAGAGGCAGCAACCATTTCTTATAGAAGCCATTGGTTGCAGGGGTCTCTGCCCATGCATAATGCCGCAAGAAACATTTACTTTCTTTAAAGATTAGAATTTTAGGTTAAGGACTTGGGATGTCAAGAGCAGATTTTATTTTTCTGTCCCCCGATGCTTTTCTGACCCTTTAATCAGAATCAGAATCAGAATCAGACATACTTTAATAATCCCAGGGGAAAATTACTTTTGTTACATGCTCCAGAATACACACATTGTTATATATGTATTTAAAACATTCCACACAAGGTAATATGATATATACATGTATAATGACATGTGTATATGTATATATATACATGTGTATATATATATATATATTAGATTATATATATATACTATATTCTCGATATATACTATATTATCTATATCTTATATATATATATATCTTCTATATAATATATACAACAACCAATATTGTTATATATATAACCATGTGTATCAGTATAATTTACATGTGTAATCTCTCTCTCTCTCTATCTCATCTCTCTCTCATCTCTCTCTTACTCAATCTCTAGCTATATCTCTCCTGTCCTCTCTCCTCCCTCCCTCCCTCTCTCAGTCTCTCTCTCAGATTGTTTTCCAGGCCAGAGTTTCTGCAGGAAACTCTGGAATATTCTGCTCAAACATGAGGTTTGAACTTGGTTAAGAAAGCTTCTGACAACGTGTCACCTAAAAACTGAGCTTTATCAGTTGTTTCTAAAGATATATCTGGCATATACAGCTACGGTCTTTAGTAAACTTGACCAGGCTAACGATGTTTTCATTCGGAAAACATGTTTCCTTCGTGTTCTTCTATGACTATTTGACAATTTACCTCATAACTGATTGCATCACAGATCGATTCATGTGCTGACAAAACTTTAAATGTAACATTATATATTTCGGCTGTGCTAAGGTTGCAAGGCAGTTGGACCAGGGCATCCCTAGTGAGGAGGCATTTTTAGTTATTTTTAAAGGTTAGTCATGTCCTCTGCTGGTAAGCCTGCGTATAGTTCTTAGTTTGCGTAAATGTACAAGAAATAAACACTTATGTCAGGGTCTATCAAACACAAGGCAAAACTGAAAAATCTTATTTGGCAGGAAAATAGTTTAAATATCAGTGTTGTTTGTCAGCATCTGTTAGCACTAAACAGAAAGCTAATCTAACCTTACATTGTGGCCTAAAAGTAGATGACTGGATTAGTTGGTCACCAGCATTTAAAATCAAATCTGAAGCCAAGCACATCACATGGCTATAAACTATGACTGCCAATCAAATCAGCGTCAGCTATCAGTCCATCTATTGCGTCATCATAAACCTCGCATCTGTCCAGAATTATTGCCACACGGCACAGATACAAAGCAAAGAACATTATCAACAAAGTCACCCAAGGACTTTTCTCTTTTTATTTGCCTTTTTTTGGGCTATTCCTTAAGAATAAAGCTGTGATGTGATTATGTGGAGATGATGTAATTGTCTTTCAGCGTGATTGTGCTTGTTTCATAAGCCCATCGATTAATTAAGTGCTGTAACCAGGAGTGCTTTGCGGTTAATGTGATGCGGGCGTCGTCATCGGTACTGGGAGATATTTACGTCCTAGATTGGTGCGTTTTCATGATTAAAATCCAGATTAAGTGTCGTTCAGCTAAAAACAGTCGTATTTCTTGTCAGCTATACCCGTCTTTTTGTTCCTTATGATGCTGACCTTCCATAAAAACTGAACCCTTTTGGTTTTTAGAGCCGCTCAGATGGCCGGCCGATGCTTGGTCTCTTTTATTCAATATTCCAGAGCAGCGTTAGTGTATCGTTGTCACTGCTGATAGTTCGTCAGATTCAACAGGGACATCCAGAGACCTCATTTAATCAGCCAAGCCGGCAGTAAAAGCACTGCAGGGACATAGCGGAGTTACGTTAACATTTTCTTTTGTGTGCTTGCCAGAGGCTTGCAACAGCAGTCAGAGGCAGATGAACAGATAAGGAACTGGTTCATAGGTCGTCATCTGCAGTACAGTAAGCAGGAGTGGAGGTGGGAGCGGGGCGGTGATTGGGACGTTTCTGAGGAATGTTTGTCTAGTATCTACAGCTTGTTAGACCAGCTGTCCTGGAGCGCGACAAGAGCCCGGCCCAGTACTTTTACACCCTCTGAAACATTTGCTTTTGGAGATAAAAAAGATTTAAGTGACAAAAAGCTGAGTTGTCTTACCGATGTAGCTGATGATTTGAGTAATTTTAAATGAATGCAACAAAACATTTCAAACTTAAACTGCTTTCTCTGTGATCTTGGCGCCTGAGAGGGAGGGCACAGCTCCTTTGTGTCAGCGCCTCTCCTGGTTCCCGGGGAGACACGCACGGTCAGCAGCCCCTGCTTTGTAGCCTCCCCTCTCCTCGGTGTCCTCCTCCATCCTCTTCCCATCTCTTCTCTGAGGGTGAAGGAGGCGTGTGTGCGAGGGGAGGAGGAGGAGGAGGAGGAGGAGGAGGAGGAGGCAGGGCATGTCAGGCTTGGGGAGTGGAGCCTAGGCAGCAGGCAGTGCATACAAACACACATGCTGACACGCACACAAACACGCTCAGTCAGCGTATAGTGCAACAAGCGCTGGCTCCACTCAGCTGTGAGTTGACTGGCGGTGGCTCGCCGCTGTGTTTTGCCGGTATGCCGCAGAGAAAGAGGAGTTTCACTTTTGGAGCCTATGGAGGGTAAGAATGAATGAGAATGAATCCTAATGATTTACTTTGCTGTGTGGCTGTGTGACGGAGTGTCTGTTATTGGCTGCCGCTTCAGTGACTCTGCAGAATCTAGTCTATTTTGCTTTTTTTTTTTTTTTTTTGCGGATGGGAATGATGTCATTTCCATCATCCCGCTTTCACTCTTCCATGTCTTGTTTGATGCATTGAAATCATTTACTAATGTCGTCCCCTGATGTTTAGTCTTTTAAGGTGTTTTAAGGTGACTCCACAACTTGAACAAGATGAGATATTTTGAAAAGTATGACAAATATATTGAATTCCTTAAAATACATAAGCATAGCATTAATCTAGAGAGAAAAGAGATGTGTCTTTCTTCATGGAGGTGTGCTCTGGTTTGTGTGTAATGTGCAGTTATGTTAGGATGAGACCTTTGGTCCATGCTTGCTTCAGATTCAGCATTTTATTCTTTCTTTGCGAAGGAAGAGCCATGCAGGCTTCTGCTCGGACGTTTGCTCTATTTTTGTGACAGACTTGGCTTTTTGCGGGATGTAGAGCATTAGTCAGCAAATATTTTTTTTTGATGGCCAAAAGGTAAATAGGTGTCCCAGCACAACTGCTGCCTGGCAGCAGAGATGGGTTGTGTGCGTTGAAGAGTGGCCTGGAGAAATGTTTGAACAATAGGCTACTATTAAATAACAGGTTGTGCAGATGGTTACAGCTCAGTCAACCTTTCCAATATATAGCGGCGTTCTCGCTGTTCTTGTTTACCGTTTTTGGGATTTTCTGGTGTTAGAACGCATATGACACATTTCCTGAGCATACCTGTTCAGAACTGCAACTCCAGGACTGAAAAATGATCCCATGTGCGAAGAAGGCTTGTAATTCTCCAGAGGAAAGTGCACGCTGTGAACGAAGACAACTTTGCGCTTTTCTTTTTCCCTGCCTGCCAGCAGTTTTACGAGTTGTCAAAGTTGCAAACGTGTTCCAGTACACGCAGCATCGATGTTGACTCAAAAATCCTTACCTTTAAGATGGCAACCTCAGTCGCTTCACTTAATCTAAGGAAAACTAAATGTTGCATTTTTTCCATCCTTTTCTGGCAAAGCATATATTGTTTTCACAAACATTCATCTCTGAATCTAGAAGCCTGGCATTCGGGATACCACAGGGTTCAGTTTTAGTACCTATTGTATTTACTTACACATTTTTTAACATCTTTAAGCTGATGTTGTTTAACTGTCATTTGCCATGTTTGAATATTTGACTAACCGACATAAAACAGTGGGGGGAGTAAAAGTGAGCTACAGTTAAATTCAGAAAAGACTGACAGCTTTATTATTGTTCCTGAACCCTACATAGTTCTGCCCCTGATCAGATCTCTGACCTCCCACAGCTGACCAACCACCTGGTCAGTAGTGCCACAAAAAGACCAGGGGAGACCTTTTCTTTTTAAATTCATGGCCCGTTCGTTGTGAAATGGGTTGCCTCCACCATCTTTCCTTTATTCTCTTGAATCTTAGGAGGTGAAAAATGCAGATAAATACTTTTATTTCTGCTGCCTTTAAGTAATAAGGGCTGGATTTGCTAACTTTGCAGTCTTTTATGTCATGTTTGGTTTGTTTTAGCCCCATTTTGATATTTTCTATTTATTTTGCCTTTTTATTCACCTTTTGGCTTTTACCTGTGGAAAGCTTTTTAAATAAACTTTCCTCCTGATTTAATGAATACTTTTTTTTTCTATTTACAGCTGTGTTGAGATTTATGTCTCTGTTAATGAATGATGCAAGCAAGTGTATTCTCACATTACAATGCAGTTATCTAAATTTGTGCAAAGCTGTCTTTTAGAGTGCTTAACATATTCCGGTTAAAAACAAGAAATGTTGAAAATGCTGTTGACAGTCAGCATAATGCCATTTTATAGAATCAGAGGAATTTCCGTCTGTCCGAGCTTCAAACTTCTCAGAGTAGGGGCAAAGGAGAGGGTAAATTCTCTCACCTAACAAATATAACTCACTTAAAAATTTCATGGCAGTTCAAGTGAACGTTACATACAACCTTTTCTTCATAGCATGTAAAGTTTCCTTATTAGTATTTCTTTTTAAGTGTAGAACATCTGACAGGGCACAACATCTGCGAGGCAATTAGTTGTTTTCTGTAGGCTATACACTGTATCAGTGTCCCATAGTGCCCAATGGTCCAGTCAAGCAAAGGAAAATGTTTTGGTGAATAAAATGTGACAATAAGACCTTAAGCTGGTAGGTGAGTTGGTATCTTATTTAACATTTTGTTCCAAAATTTTCAAAGGACGCAGATTACATTCTTGTTAAAAATGCAGTTAGACAGGATAGAAGCATTATAATCCAGGGTATAATTCAGTTTCTTTCATTTTTATTCATGCAAAAACCAAAACTGCTTGGTTTGTCACACGTTTTCCCTGTCTTGTTTGTTTTACATATTTTTATAAGTCAAAATGGGGACACTGGGCCATGCGGATGCCAGCTCATTCCCACTACCAGCTCATCACGAGCTGTTTTCACACTAGAACGCAGACGAGTAGCTGAAAAATGTGGTCAGGTGTTTTTCTCTGTTCAAATATGAACTTTTCAGCTAAATAACACGCAGCTCCTTTTCTCCGTCCCTTTCATTCACACAGCACTCACACTCTTCCTGTTTTTGTAATGACCGTCCTTTTTTTTG
This sequence comes from Fundulus heteroclitus, assembly GCF_011125445.2. Lineage (NCBI taxonomy): Eukaryota > Metazoa > Chordata > Actinopteri > Cyprinodontiformes > Fundulidae > Fundulus > Fundulus heteroclitus. The sequence goes on along the minus strand of NC_046361.1, from coordinate 30,818,193 downwards.
TATGTTTGTTTATATCAGGTATTTTGTAGTTGGTTGTAGTCAAAATTAAAAAAAACTTTGAGTAAATACGTTTTCAGGCCAGAAGAAATACTGAACAGCACCGACTGCAGTGCTAGAAAAAAGGGTTTTAAATGTGGATTTCTAAATACGTCTCACACTTCTTGTTCTCTCAATAACTCTTTCATTTTCTAGACTTCCCCATAGACTGCTCCTGAAACATTTGGTTTCAGTTTTCTTGTATCAGTTCGAAACTCGTGTTGAGTCACTCTGACCGTATTTTACACAGAACTGTTACTCAAGAGTGTACATATGGGACTCAAAAACTCAAAGCACAAGCTACTGGCAATAACAGCGGCGGCTGTTGAAGTGAACAACAACTGTGATACTATTTATTGCACCTTGCCCTCATCTTGGTAATATGCAGAGGTGTAAAGGTGACATTTGGAAGTGTTATTATAGGGGCAGGTGTATCAAAACAGCACTATTCAAAATGTGACTTTAGTTAGGAGGATGGACTTTTTTTGTTTTACTTTTTCATCACTATTATCTGAAGCTTGCAATGGAATAGACCAAATTCTGTAAAGGTACAGAACAGAACTAAATTGCAAACAAAATGAATTGATTTGTGTCAGCCTAATCAATTAGATTGCTCGTTTGAGCGTTATAGCGACGAGACGAAACAAACAGATTGGGGCTTTACTCGAGCGTTACTCCGGGCTGTCCTGGTGAAGAAAGAGCTGAACCCAAAGGCAAAGCTTTCATCCATGGTTGCGAGATGTTTATGATGACCGAAAGAACCAAAGTGCAGAAACAACTGGCTGGGATGAACTTCTTCTCTGGGGTTTTTTTCCGAGTCTGCCCTGAAGTTATGGCAAGAGCTTCCGTTGTCCATGGGGAGAAGTTTGGAGGAGAGCCTCTGCTGATGTGGTTCCTGGATAACTAACATGGGACATTTCTTGGTGGAAGACCCGGAGCATGTTGGTGGACTCAAAAGGCTGTGTGGTAGGAATCCCTTGGGATCTGTCAGCCAGCGGAGGGATGGATGGATGGATGGATGGATGGATGGATGGATGGATTATGTTTAAAGTAACTGCTGTGAGAAGCTCTGATGGTCTGCTGTATTTAGCCCCGCTATTTGTTGTTTATCTCACGCGCTGCATCTAGTGGAACAATTGACCGAAGACGGTGGGAGGGAGTGGATGCGTTTTCTATTTTAAGCAAACAGCTATTTTTTTTTTTGTGTGTGTGGCAGTGGCCCAGAAAGGCATTACACTTGACATTTTGGTATGTCAGCCTGATTGATCAGCGGGAGATACGTAATACGCCATGCCTGCTTCATTTTATTGGCATTCAATGAAAGCAACACAGTCGCCAACGCTCTCAAGATAGGTTTGTCCCTGAAATACCGTGCTCCCAATCAAGCATGGATGCAGCTGTTACTTGTTTTACACGGAGGGGGGGTAGATCGTGACGTCAAGGAGAATTGTTATGTTCTGCTGAAATGTTTGTCGTCAGGTTTGGCCATAACGCCGGGAAGCCAATGTTTCTTATTCGTCCTGTCTTGTATAACCTTACATGTCTTAATAAGATGACACATGGTGCAGCTATGCGCCTTTGTCTGGTGGCTCTCTTCATAAACCCCTAATTATGACACACAGAAGCATGAGCTGTTAAATGAGCTGAACGCTTTCCCAGCGCCCTCACTGAAACGACCTTTGGGCAACCTGAACAATGATGCTTTATGTTACAACGTGCCAAAGAAGCGGTGGAAGAATGCTCGTCAGTCCTGTTCAAAAACAGCCAAGTGGAAAGATAGACATTGTTTTGAAATCTGAGTTGTTCTCTGTTGTCATTGTTAAGGTCATCTGACTTTTAAAAAAAAATGGCATTCCTGCAAGTAAACAAGAAGGTTTAATAAAAAATATAGAGTCTCTCTCTAGATTCTACATTCCTGTTAGGAATTGAACACTTTACTCTAAATGAATGATTTTTTTGTATGCATTTTATTTTATTTTTTTAATTTTTCTCCTATGTCTTAACCTCTCTATGTTGAAATTGAGCCTCGGATAAAAAGCAGTCAACAAGAGAAGATCTGATTTTGTTTGACAAAGGCAAATGATGGCATGATTAAAGATGCTTGTGCAGCAAAACACACCTACTGGAGAACACAGAGCACATTCAAGCACCCTTCTAAGGGCAGTGGCCAAACAAACAACAGTTGCAAGGCAACCAGAGGGCCCTTCAGGGACCGTGGAGTAGGTCCACCTTGCATATTTGCTTGAACAGTCACATTCATGTCTAAAACCGCTAGCCATCTGCAGGGAATACGAGTAAGGCAAGGCATTGTGAGCTTTAATCATTTATCTAATGCTGTCAATGCAACTATTTATTTATTTATAATAAAAATTTATTTATTTAATAAAAAAAAAAACATGCACACGTTTGTTTAATAATCCCCTCAAAGGTTAACATTTTATGGCAAGATCAATAAAGTTTTGCATGACAACGCAGAACAATTAAAATTGTAAAGGGTCGTGAATGCAAACCCTTTACTGCTTTATATTTAAGAGTTTTATAAAGGCTTACAAATGTCCTTACGTTTTTCAGTGCCTTTCAAAAGTTTCCGTAGGCCTTGAACTTTCTTCCACATTCTGTGTTTTTTATCAGAATCACATGTGACAGTTCAACAGAAAGTAGTGCATCATAAACATTTCCACTTTGCCTCCATCAACATGATACCCTTAAATGAAATCAAGTGCAATAAACTGCCATCATATTTCTCCTAATTAATAAATCCATCTCAGTAACTATTCGGCTTTTTTTAGGGCTACAGAGGTTCATAAAGCCCAGGGAACATATAAGGCAGGCGAGGGAGAACGTTGCAGATAAGTTTAAAGAAAGGTTGGGTTTTGAACTATGACACCAAGCTTTAAACGTCTCATTTGTCGCTGGACAATCCGTCATCTAAACAGGCAACAGGATGGCTAAACTACCAACCTGCCAAAACATGGCGGTCTATCCAGACTGGTGGGGGCTTGTGTCAACAGGGGCCGCTCGGGCGCCGCCCCCATCAAGACTGCAGGAACAGATTGTAGACACAGTAAAAGTAAATGACAAAATAAAAAGTAATTATCGCGTCTGTTCTCTCGTAAAATATGTCGGACCTTTTATTTCTCATCATTGCTGTTACATTTTAGGATTATTTCAGGCTAATCTTTTTTGTGTAGGCCTCCTAAATGTAATGTCTCAATGCTGTGGGGCTCTAGACAAATGACTGCGTATGTGTTGTTGTAACCTTTTGGCTTCCATGTGACTTCATGCTGGTCTCTAATTGGTTATATAATTATTCTTCTCAGCCGTGAATATCACTAAAACATTTGAATGCAAACAGAAGAGTGAGACAACAACAAGACATAAGACAATGGAAGGGTGAAATAAAATTTCTGTCATTCATTTAGTAATAATTTAGGGAGGCTTTTGCTAGAGGAAAAAAGTAGGTAAAGAAATTTAGACCAGATTTATAAATCCCGCACAAGGCAAGCGACAGCAGACACCTTTTTTATTTCCACTACACTGGTGTCCTGTTCATTTTAGCACATATTTTAAATTTTGTATCTTTTTAAAGCTTTGCCCCGCTTTATTTATCTGCGTTATTGAGCTTATCTATTCACACCAGGTCCTTGAGGTCAGATAGTAAACTTTCCCTCACGGTTCCAGGATCGGTGGTGGTCACTTGGGGTGACCAAGCTTTATCTGTGGCTGCACCTCGACTCTGGAATCAGCTTCCACTAGATGTTCGATCTCTAACTGAACTTGGCCTTTTGAACTCAACGCTCATGACTTATTTATTCAGGCAGGCTTTTAATACTTAAAACTTCTAGTTGTGTCTACCTTGTTTTTGTCTGTCTTATCTTTTATTTCGTCTACCTTGTTTTTATGCTCTCTTTTATCTACCTGTGTGTCTTTGTTGTGGCATATTGATTATGTTAAGCACTTTGGTCACCATTAGTGGGGATGTGGAAAGGGCCATACAAATAAATGATTGATCAACCGATTGATTCTGGACGGATTTATTTGTAAGTAGAGTTATAAATCCTGACCTCTGGACACTGCACATCACCCTCAGTACATAATCCACATTATATTTGATGATGGTGGCGGTATCAGGCTGTGTTCATGCTGTTCCAGGGACAGGGAAGCTAGCTAGATCTGACTGGAAGATGGATGGAGTTAAATACGAGGCAATCCAAAAAGAAAACGTGTTTTGATAAAAGCCAGTTCACGTCCTCTCAAAGTCCACACTTTAAAGTACATACTGTCAAGACCTGTAATTTAATGCTTACAGAGATCCTCCACCCAATCAGACTAAGCTTATACTATTCTGTTAATTGCACAATATTATAATGTTTTAGTATTAATTAATTTAAGATAACCAATATAATTTCCAAATATGAATGAGAGCGTCTGAACATCTTGCTGAGTCAATAATTACATTCTTAGTGAAATTAGTAACATTTAGCAGCAATATTCTTTTCCTGGGATGCACAAAAACACATAAAATAACAATGTTAGGTATTAAAATCAAAAATTAAGAAACAATTAACACAGTTTCACCAAATATGCACACATTGTTGCTTTTTTGTTAAAACCTTTGGTATAAATAATGCCTCCAGCATAGCTGTGGAGCTGATTTGTATTTGTTACAGTGTATCCTACTGTACTGTGTAACCAAATGAGGACATTCAGCCTCTTTGTGCTGGTTTCTGTGGGCTGAATGAGCCCATTGACAACAACTCATTCAGCCCACATAGGGCTGTCTAGATCTGGTCACGTTTAGCATTGTTTCCACACTGTTTCTGGTACCCTGAGTGTTATTTATGGAGAAACATTTTCAGAACTACACAACGGGCTTTAGAGTACCTCGACGAGGTCCGTTTGTCCGTTATTTTAATTCTACCTAGGAAGGTAGGACAATTAGGTGCTAATGTGGGTGTTAAGGATATCTGAGTAAGACTAATATAGGCTGAATGGATTCGTAATTTATTGTTGTAAGTTTGTTTTTCAATGAGATATGCAATATTTGTCATAGGCTAAAGAATTACATGAACATATTCGTCAACCCATCTGGGTGTCATTTATTGGCATAGAAATACATAGTTTTTATAAACAGGATGCAAGAAATGTGACCATAGGAGCCTGCTAGTCGTGGGACATGAAATTAGATCACATGATTGGTCATTTCTCGGTTGGGGTTATCGTCCTCCCACTCTCCTGTCAAATTTCCCTTTCCCCACTGTTGTATTGCACTTTCTGTCTTTTTGCCAAAGGAATTTTGGACTGTCACATATTTTTATCCAGAACTGGGGAGAAGTGGTGCCTGAAGAATTGGGTTGTCTCCTACTTCCCGCCATGCTGTCTGATTTGGCCCATTAGCAAACACCCAATCACCCGATTATGCTTAGTGACACGCACAAAACCACTGTTTACACATTCTCACGTCTTCTGTTGTTTGAAATTGGGACGTAAGCGTCAATAAAATATTATTTTCTTAAAGGGGTAGCTCAGATTGTTTTAATTTAGGGTTATATTGTGAAGTGATGAGCAGTCGATATCTTATCTGTAGTTAAAAGTCCATCCATCCGTCCATCTGCTATATCCACTCGGTTCCTCTCCACCGTTTGCACTCTCCTCTTCTCTGAGGGTGCATCCTTAATAGGTCATGAGTTTACATAGGGTCATATGAAAACTATTTTCTAACTGTTTTTAAACTGACCGCCCTTTTGAATAAAGTGATTGTTTTTCACTTATAGGTATTTTTAGAAAAGAATAAATTGGTCTGTTGACATTGATGGTGACGGTCCCAGTTTGGGACTTGAATTGCAAAATTTAATTCAGGTCAAAGTGAGCTTTTATTGTCAGTTTTCTATGAAAAGACGATTCTCATAGACCGCCAGTTTGCGAGGTGTGTTTGTGTGTATAAATGATATACAAATTAATGAAAGAAATCCAGTATAAAAATGCATATACCTGAAAACGTTGTCCATTAAATTAGCTTTCCATCAGATAGCTACTCTGTTTTGAATGCGTTACCAGGTTCCATTTTCCAAAATATGTTTCATACCAGAAGATTATTGTAACTAACAGATCATAATCAGTCACTCTGTGTAAATAATGTTTGCTTCATACACAAATGTAACAGTTTATATCACATGCAACACCCTTTTAAAAGTTTATAAAAGGGCTTCTGCCTGACCTCTGATGGTTTTTAGGTTAGAGTTGTTTTACCTTGATAGAAATTCCCTTTCTAGTTAATGCTTTGTCTGCTTGTTGGCTGGTAAAATAATCTCTGTTTCATCAAAATATAGCCTGGAAGATTCTAACCTCTTAACACAATGCCACTTCTAATAACGTAAAGTATGTCTCTAAGACTAATGCCTAAACCTAAGCTAAATATTCCAGTTAAGACTAGTACAAGTTTATTAGCGCGTAGAGCAGAGACAGGCGGGTCGGATCTGATTTTAATACCACGTTAATACAAGCATATGTATTGTTTCAAAGGTTTCGAGATGGATGTAGTTTGAGCTTCTTACTAAAGAACGTTAGGAGCAGGATCTAGTATCAATTCTTTACATGTAAGCATTGGATAATTTGAATAATGTAATTCATGGAGTATTTTAGGAGCTTCAAACATTCCTGTGACGACACAAAAGATAGAAAAAGAAACATCAAATACATCTGTTCTAATTGATGTCAATATTGGCGCAGGAGAATTATAAAGAAACATGAAACATAAAGGAAGTGTTTAAAAAATGTGGCAGGGTTTGTTGTTTACTTTGCTACTGCAGACGCTTAGTGTACTCTCTGGGAAGGGAGCTGTCTTTTGTTGTCTTTAAGGTGTAGCTGTAATTGTAGATGCCAGACGAGATTTGTGACCTTTTTACCTCCGCCCAGCTCGCAAACTGTTTAGCCCAAACTGTCAGATGACTTTAGGCGTTCTCAGGTGGGTGCAACACTCACCCTGACTCCAGCAGACTAATTAAAACCAGGGGGAAAAGGAAGGATTTCCGTGCACGATGGATTTGTCAGCTTTATCAGGAGTTTAGCAGCGCCGGTTTCTACAAATGACTCTCATTCTGAATAATTATGAGGAGCATGTTAACGGGAATTTACCTCTTTCTCTGGGAATTGGTGTTTAACAGTATAGAAGTGTTTTTGTTAGCAACTAATGTGGAGGTAAAGAAGACTAAAGTTATTTAGGATGATTTGCTCAAAGTTGCATTCAGTTGGATTATGACGCTTATTATATTTTAGATTTTAAAAAGTCCCGAAAGAAGATGTCAAAGCATAATAATCAGGTAATGAATGGTTGTTGTTTTTTTTTAAGCTGGATTTCCTTTGGACTGGCTCCTCGTCTCAGTCTGCTGACCTACTTGCTTTGAGCAGCGTCGCTGATTTGATGCGCACTAATGGCCTCGGTTAATTTTTAAAGTGAGGGAAATGTTAAAAAGTTTGCAGGGGGAAGGAGGAAATCTCAAGCTGATTAAGTAGAATTACTTTCTTGTGAAGTGTCACAGCTGTTGACACACTGGTGGGTTCCTGAGACTCTTCTTGAGCTTTCTCATCCCTCGCGGATGTTTGTTTCCATGGCTACCACTTGGTAGGTTGATACCTTGCTGAGAGCAAAGAGGAAACACGAAACATTGTTTTGCCAGTTTTTTGCTGTGATGTTGGCCCGTATGACCCCGCTGTTAGAAATGTTGCTGTTTATGTGGACTATTTTGCAGATTTTCTACTTTTACCATTGGGATAAAATATAAAAACTTCACTCAAAACTGAGTGAAGTTTGACCTTCCATAACATCCAGTTTAATAAATTACACTACTTTACAAAAGTACCTTGCTCTTTTTTACACGTTTGCAACTTTACAATGACAAACTATGTTGTCTTTATTGGTATTATGGAAGGAGTAGAAAGAAAAGGATACATTATTCCTAATTTGTTTTATGAATAAAAATCTGAAATGTGTGGCATGCATTTACTTTCAGACCCCTTCACGCTGATACCACAAAATACACAACCAGCTGCCCTAAACAAACGTATGAGAAGCTACTTTGATCAAATGATAACAAATTTGAACTTTTGGCGTGTAGAAAAACCTCACACAACACATTCCCTTGAGCACACCATCCCCATTGTGAAATGTGGTGGTGGCGGCAGGATTCTGAGAGGATGCTTATCTTCAGGAGAAAGAGAGGAAGCTGCTCAAAGTTTAAAAGAAATCAATCATGATGAAGAGGGGTTAGAAGACTTGAGAATAGAGTCCACATAAGCAAAACTTATTCATATGGTGGAACGGCCCAGTCAAAGTCCAGACCTAAACCCAAATGAAAACCTGTGGCAACAGTTGAAGATTTATGTTCACAGATGTTTTCCAGCCAATTTGACTGAGCTTGAGCTATTTTGCAAAGCAGAATAAGGAAAATGTTGGACTCTCTAGCTGTGAAAATCCGTTAGAGACATACTCCAAAAGAGTTATTACAGCTATTACAGGCAAATATCGGACTTAGGGGGGTTGAATACAAATGCATCACATTCTTCCGTGGAGACCTCTACATGCTAATTAGGTGACTTCTAACGACAAGTGGTTCGACTGGATTATTTTGTAGGGGCCTCGGAATAATGAGGGGTGAATAAAAATACAAACCACACGTTTCAAATGTTTATACGTAAAGAAAAAATATTGAAAACCATGTTCTTCAACTTCTTCCAATTGATGCACTACTTTCTGTTGTTCTGTCACATAAAATCCCGAAGTCGTAGCTGTAAATGTGACGAAATGTGAACATGTTCAAAGGGTCCGAGCACTTTGGCAATTTATTCAAACATCTTAGTGTCTGATACCTCCTTTTAAACACGCAGGCACATTCTTTTTGCAGCGGTGTCTCTCCTCTGTGTCAGGACCCTGATAGGAAGTCTCAGCTGTCGGGTTTTATGTTCTCCTCTTTACGCAAGCGGATGTTTTATTTTAGAAGTCCTCTATAAGTTTCGACATTTCAGTTTGTAACCTTTGCTCGCCTGCGCCGGCACACCCTGGGTGATTTAATTTTTTGGGGGAATTTCATCAAACCTGAGAGGGGATGAGTGGTGCTGAAAATGTTTTTCTTAGTGATTCATGTGAAAACAGACGTTCTTTCCTCATGCACAGCGGACCCAGGGACCGGACTTTAGGAGGAGCGCTGATTTATCTGCAACCATGCCGGTATCGTTTCAAAAGAAAAACATAGAGAATTCCATCCAAGCGTTATTATGTCACACCGAGGCCTTGGGTCCTTAATTATGATTGAGATTCCGAGCAGAGGAGGATCAGGAGACAGAACATGTAGACGTGTAGACCCCCTCAGGTTCTGCTTCCTCTCAGCAACCTTATTCTCAGAAGGAGGAAGTTTTAAGCTTTCATTTATCTTTTGTAAAATGTTCCTCTGTAAAAGGAGGAAGTCCTGTTTTTTTTTTTTTTTTTTTTTTTTTTTACTTTTGGTTTAAATGTTACCTCTTTGGATGTTTCTTGTGATTGGTTGCAGTGTTGTTTGTTGTTGTTGAATGAATGAAACAGGATGTCCCTCCAGGACTGGAACAGTGAGTCAGTTTTTAACATCACTACTGGCCTTGTTTTTTTGGATGGTTGTCATTCCATTCCTTTTAGTTAATGAGGAGAAATCTTCACAACGGTTTAAATGATTGCCTTCATATTAAATGCTCACTTTGCTTTTTCTCTTGAAGATGAAGGTTGCTTCAAGGAGCCCGTCTCATTTCCCTTTTGCATCACTGAAACAAGCTTTGTTTACTTTCAGCAAAACCTCTCACCGATTTTTGTATATTCCCCTACATGATGACAGTCTGATTATTGACGCCGTATCAGAATAAATGCAATCAGCCGCTGATAATAACAGAGGCCTGTGGGTCAAGATGTGGAGAGTTTGTTTGTTAATTCGCAGGTCTCGACTCCAGTCAAGTCTCCTTGAAACATACACTTGTCCCCATTTTACCTCTTAATTTTTCACTGACGTGTGTGCATCTGTATAAATGGGAAAAACAATATTTTTCAGTAAGTCTGCACAAGAATAAAGAGTGAAAGTGGAAGGGGAGTTTAGCTTGTGCATGTTAAAGTTGCCGGAGAGGTCAGCGGATATAAAAAGTGCTTTAAGCTGCCAGTTAATGCTGCCTTTGATTTATCCCGGAAGTCAAAACTCAGATCTCAACATTAGTTTACTTCTGAGTTGCAAGACAGAAAATGATGGGATTAGTTGATTGTTGTGCTGTCAACTACTATTCTTAGTACAATGTCTTTTTTTACTTCCACTTTATGCCTTCAAGCACTAAACATGAACATGTTCAGAAATAGGCATTGTCCGGTACTTATTGTGCCTTTAGTTTAATGTGACACAGACTGTCAGACATGCAAATATGTTTATTCCTGCAAAATGTTCCTTGTGCAACAGCTATATTGAAAACAAAACTTTTTATTTTATTTTTGTATTTCAAGGCATAATTAGGACAGCAATTTAATTTTCTTACTCTGAACATTAAAGTTCAAACTTACAAGTACAAATTAAACATAGTTAGGCCCAAAATTATTATTCAGATCCATGTAAGATTGAGGATTCAAGTTAATAAAAAAAAAACTGATTTATTTTAGCCAACATCTTTCTTCTGACTGTAATTAGTAATAACATTTTAGAGGGGCTCAGCCAGAGTCTTGACAGAAATCTGAGAATCTGTGGAGTAACTTTAAGATTTGAGAGTTGCTAAAGAATCAAAACCTCCCAGCAGTATGAATAATTTTACAGGTTAATTTTACCACCCAGCTTTAGTCACCCTGCTCTCATTTGTAGCCCAAAACGTTGCATTTCAGGTGGGTATGTTTGACTTGCACACACACATACAGTAAGTCAGAATTTATTTTTCTGAATTTGTGAAAAATCAACTAAAGTTATAACTAAAGTTGGAATTCTGTCTTGGAAAATCAAAAGACCCCAAACAACCAAAGTTCAGGATCCAGTTTGGCTTCCCTGTGTACGCAGCCTATAAATGGTCGTTTGTGTCACTTAATCCAGTGTGACACATTAAACTCTAACGTCTGTAGTTGTGAGTTCCTTTAAAATGGAGAGGAATGTTATTATTGGATTGTTTTGCTAATAGTAGTTAGCATCACAACAAGAAGTGAATCCCGGTTCCAGGTAGCAGCTGGAATGCAGTTAACTCCCATAGAAAGTCACCAGTTCCACGTTCCGAGACAAATCCATCAGCCACAGCTCACCACACTAAAAACAGCACAAGGTGCTATTGTCCTGTGGGTGTTCAGATTGGGAGACGAGCCTGTCTTCTGTCCAGAAAAGGTTTATCTTTTATAATAATAACATGATTGTTATTATTATTATTGTTGTTGTTGTAGTTATTATTCTTTTGGCTTTTCCCTTTCAGGGATCGCCACAGCAGGGCATCTGTCTCCATCTAAACTATCATCCACATATTCTTCATTCGCACCAACTATCTTCATGTCCTCTTTCACTTCATCCATAAATCTCCTCTGTCTGCCTGGCAGTTGCGGCCTCAACATCCCATTATTACTATTATTATACGACATAAAGTAAACTTGCATTAGCACTGTTTTTATTTTTCATTTTATTTTGAACTGTTTAACATTATCCATGTAGATGTGGATGCCCTGATACATTAACAACATTCACTTTTCTGTGTTGTCTGCCAGTTTATCCTTTAGCAAAAACAAGTTTATAGACGTGTACTACGAGTATACATATGTCATACTTAAAAGGAGGCAGTGTACTTCAAGTTTACTTTTTATAAGTATATTTCATATACTTAACCTAAGTATTGTGGCTTGTACGTGACTTAGACTGAAAAGTATAAACAGAAGTCTAAGACTAAGTACATTAATAGTAAGACTTAAGCTTATACTTAAGTAGGCTATACGTAATAAAATTTACTTCAAGTATACTACTTTTTGCAAAAAGATAACAGGAACCCAAGCTGCAGCCATGAGCCCATGTTGAGGCGGTTTAGAGCTGCATCAGAACAAAAAATGCGTTTGTCTCTGTTGCAACTTTCTCTTGATAAAAGCATAAAAAAATGCTTTAGAGTCATTTAGCAAAGCTAACCCTTCTGAAATGAAAGGGTTGTGCTCGTTTTTTTTCTGCACATGCAGTGCCATCTATTGGCGGAAAGTGGCATTACATTTTCATCTTGGTAGTTTCCAACACTGTATTAATATAATGTTTGTGGTATTGTTGCTATACTGGCAATTATTGATAAAAATGTATCTAAATCCGAGCAAAAAAAGTATTTCGCAAGGGCAGCATAAAAAAACTAATAATCCATAAAAGCACCAAGTTTTGCAATAAATGTTATTTTATTCTCAACAATAATCTAAATAAAAGCAAACAGAATACATAGATTAAACAGAAATCATGGAATTTAGTTTTATTTCTACAAATAAGTCTCACAAAAAGAGAAAAAAAAATTGTCTTCATGTTCCGTGATGAAGACAGCTAATTTTGAAACAGAGAACTGAGGCTTTGCATGATCATCGCCATTTATGCATCAAAGCAGATGTTCCTAACCTTCACATGATGTTTGCAAAACTCAAAACAAAATGCAATAAGGGACGGACTGTTATTTAAAGGTTGTTGATAAATTTGCAGTCCGAAAAATCACTGGTACAGCACAAACAGAAGCAAGAGACAGAAGATTCATGTGAAACAATTGCTGCAAGAACTCCATCAATGCACCACGATGGCATATCCACAAAAGCGGATAAAAAAAAAACAATATTAAGGTTTGGTCGTTAAAAGATATTTAGATTTCAAAATGTCAGTATGGCATCATAAAAGTAAAAGAAGTAAGGAAGATACACATCAGGACAAGCTGTCAGGTGAAAATATATTTGATGTTGGGATTTTAAGGAGGTCACTGATTCATCTGACCTGATTTCTTCAGGCAGATCTTTCCTGGTCCTCGGGGTCTTGACTTGAAGTGCTCCCCCCCCAGAACAGAAAGGATGTTAAAGTATGTAGCAGCACATGCGGTTCAGGGAAGAAAAAAGAGCGAAGGGACAGAGGCCATGGAGGGCCAGAAAAGCAATCAATATAATGAGATTTGGGGTCTGATTTAGCAACAAGACGACACTTTTCTTTCTCTACACGACAGTGAGTAATGAGCCTCACAGCTGGGAGTCAAACCAGGATAAGATTCACTTTGTCTTAAAAAAAAAAAAAAGGAAGGAATAATCAGCCTCTGATTTTTGAAAATGCTACTTCAACCGATGGCAGGAGGTAGTTCAGTGTAACGAAGCTTGCTGCACAGGCACGCTTTCATTTCATCTGGCTTTTTCAGGTAGACAGGTTAGCCACATAGAGAGCATTGCACTCCAAGTATTCCTCAAGACTTTTGCACAACAATTAGCTTTCCTTTCTGCACCAGCCTGCGTTTTACTTTCTTGTCCCTGTTTAAGAATGATACTGCCAGTAAACACACGCCACTCTCCAGGTTTTTAGTTGTAAATCGTGTTGAAAAGCATGCGTCGCTCTGCCTGACAAAAACCCCAACGAGTGTTTTGCATGCAGCCTTTGAATTTCGCTCGCTCCAAAGAAATGGGTTTTATCTGATTTCTTTCATATCAGGGGAGATGATCTGAGACATAATAAAGCTGTGAATCAAGTATAATTTCTTCATGTTGTGTGCTTTATTTTAGAGTAGACAAGACCTTCTCCAAGGCAAGAAGCATTTGGTGAGTATTTCTTCTTTTTCAACACTGTAATAGTAATATCATCTTCATTGTTATTGAAACATAAACTTGGACTTAGACAGTTTATTTGTCATTTTGTATGCACAAAGTGCGTACAGAACGAAATTTCGTTTGCATACACCTTGAAAAATCACAGTAAATTGCACAAATTTTCAGGATAAAGATTCAGCAGCGATTTATGTAAACAATTGAAATGTAAACAATGTAAAAATGCTGGGGAAATAGACAGTGTGCTATTCACGGTATCCAGGAGAGTATTATTAAAACTGTGTAATATACGAATGTGGTACAGAGTCCATTTGTGGCTTCAGCAGTTCAACAGTCTGAAACATACATTTAAACATACATTACAACGAAATTTGTTCTCTGCTTTTAACCCATCACCCTTGGGGAGCAGTGGGCTGCCATGTGCGGCGTACAGGGAGCAATCTGGGGTTTAGGGTCTTGTCAGGGACCCAGGGTGCCGGCACTGGGGATTGAACCGGGTACTTGCATCCTTCTCTGAGTGAAGCGCGCTGCTCTAACCACTAGGCCGCCACTCTCCCCGGATTTCTCTGCATTTAACCCATCCCCATTGGGGAGCAGTGGGCTGCCACTGTGCGGCGCCCGGGGAGCAATCGGGGGTTGAGGGTCTTGCTCAGGGACCCAGAGTGCAGGCAGTTGGGATCGAACCGGGTACTTGCATCCTTCTCAGAGCGCAAGCGCGCTGCTCTAACCACTCGGCCACCACTCCCCCCCCCCTGCAAAAACAGAACTAAAAATACGTAAAATTTTCTTGAAATGAATGTCTTTGTCCTTGGTTTGAGCAGGTAAATAAGATTATCTGCCAATGAAAAGAGTAATTTTACCCCTAAAATCAGATAATTAGATATAATGCACTTAAAATAAGTTGATGGAGATGAGTTCTTCCTATTTTAAGTAGAAAAATCTTATTCTATTGGCAGATTATCTTATTTCCCTGCTCAAATAAAGTACAAATACACAAATTTGAAGAAAAATTTTACTTATTTTTACTTTAGTTTAGTCTGTGTTTGCAGTGAATGTAAGTGCAATGTGACAGCAATGTGGACAGAACAAAGAACAAAACAACTTAAAAAAAAAAGAAGACAAACCCAGCTTATAAAGGTTGTGTGTGTCTCTCTGGATTGGAGCTCGGTGTCAAGGACTCAGACTGGCCTTGAGATGCTCAGATGTGTGCGTCTGTCCACCAGCCACACACTTTAAGTAAGACGAATGAGCCTGTGAAAGGTAGAGCAGATCGGTCCGTGCTGCGGTTTGCGCAGAACTGCCAAGGTTGGAGTGAGCCGTCGGTGACACATGCGTGCCGACAGGGATGTGAGCATGCACACGGTCCCGCCGCTGCGGGAACACTGCGGGGCTCCCGTCTCCTCCGCCTGACTCCAGCAGACTGAGCAGTGCTTTACCGCAGAAATCATCACACCTTCCCACCGGAATACAGATACAGGGGCAATCGCTCTTGACAGCCGGGCCTGAATTACTCAGTCAGACTGGCCCAGTTTGCTCCGGCTGCGAACCTGTCCGTCAGCCGCGGAGCTGCCTCAGACGAAAATGGCTGCGTCGTTTCCAAAGAAGGCAGCAACGATGAAAAGGAAGATCGAAAGCTGAATACAAAACAGCACGAGAGGTAAAGAGGACAAAGGAACCGGGTGAATGAGATGAGAGATGGCCAGGTCCGTCTTGCATCAAAGAAGGAATTAAAATTCAGCGAATGTTAACACCGCAGCATGAGTTGTTTGGGCCCTCTCCACTCTGTCACCGTAACCTTTCGCTATAATGCGAACAAATGAAAAGGAGTGAATGAATAACGTGTTGTTTGTGGCAACAGTTCAAGCACCTGACTACGACGCACGGAGTCACCATGTCAGGCACAGGCAGTCCTTAAAGACGGGATCGTTTTCTTATTGCACATATTTGTGGGGACAAAAGTTTACACTGTAAAAACTGGCAGCCCTCTTAAGTTCAAAGCACTTATTTTGTCCTATCAACTCAACTCATTATAATCAGCTTTTGACACTTAAAAACTTAAGTTTCTGTGTTTTTCAAAGTTTAACTTACAAATTCAAATTGTCCTGACTTTTCTTAAGTTAGGAACATGCAAATCTGGAAGTTGTCCTTTCTTGCAGTTATAAGGCAGCTTTTCAACTTTTGTTTCTATGTAGAAGAGAGTCAAAATTTATTACAGTGTAACTATGACCACTTCAGTGATAAAAACAAAAACATTAAAAAAACACTTGACTGTGCTTGGGTTCAAGTCATCAAAAAACATTTATTTTAAAAAAGTTGGAATATGTAAAAAGAAACCTACGGAGCCCTTGAGGGGTCATCGCAGAATGTTTTGCATGTTGAGAGAATGTGAGCTCGTTTTACTACATTGTGCTCTCGTTGAACTATATTGTGCACTCGTTTTACTAAATCGTGTGCACAATTTACTATATTATGCTCTCGTTTTACTATAGTGTGAGCTCACTTTACTAAATTGAGCTCTCATTTTAAGCATAGTAAAACGAGCGCACGATTTATTAAAACGAGAGCACAATTTAGTGAACGTGGTTATAGAACATTGTGTGCACGATCTACTTAAACGTGGCCACAATATGTAAAACGTGCACTCAATATTGTCTTGACACATGTAAACATGAGCACGTTATAGTATATTCGAGATCTTGATCTACCAAAACGCACCCACGAATAATTAAAACGTGTGCTCGAATAAGTTTTATTAATTCGAGGACTCAATTAAAAGAAAACGTGGTCACGTTTTATTAATTCGAGGGCTCAATTAAAGGAAACGTGCTCACAAATTATCACGACCTGAAAAAAAATTTCACCTAAAGTGAGCTCTCCTGGGCTCCGTAGAAACGTTTTAGCTGGACTAATTAAATTAAATGGGTTCTGTTTATTACCGAGAATCAAAGTTTTGATTCATTTAAAAGGTAAATACAGGTCAAAATACATTTACTACAGCTAATACTTGCAAAAGTAATCAACCCCCATTGATAATTATCAGTTTATCATGTTACAGCTTCAATATTTATTACATTTTAGTTGGATTTTTTGTGACAGATACAAAACAAATTTGTCACGATCACTAGATGTTTGGCTTTTGTCCTTCTTTTGTCTTTATGTCTTCAGCATTTCCTTTTTGCTTATTTCTGTTCATGTCGGTCTTGCCATATGAGTTTGTGCTTGTTATTATTCTCTAGTTTTGTTCTTTGTATATTTAGCATTACTTTTCTTATCTCTCTGTTTTTATCTTCCTGTTGATTCATAGTTTTCTTTGTGTCCCAGCTCAGCTCTTTGTCCATATTAGTTGCTCTCCCTCTGCTTCCCCGTTTCTATGATCATTCACACTTACCAACAATGAAGCTCATTCAGCCCACGTGTGCCTGTCAATCCGGCTTGTGCTGCTCTTTTTGCCGGGTTCCTCCATTTGCCTTCTTGTTACTACCTCTGTTGCCATGCCTGCGGCTTTTCCATCATTCTGCTCATGTTTCATGTACTGTGCTCCTTGTGTCATGAATGATGTATTTTTTTGTATCTTTCTATTAATAAACCTTGTCTCCACTCATCCCACGTTCCTGTCAGCCACTGAGTCCTAATATAGTTTTCTATTTATTTATTTTTAACAAAATGCTGTTTAAAGTGTGCATTTGTATTCAGTCCAACTGAATCAACAATTTGTAGAATGTTTTTCACTGCAGTCATAGCTGCGTATCCTTATTAAACCAGGTTTGCACATCTGGAGACATAAATTGTTGCCGATCCCAAACTACAATAGGCTCAGTCAGAATGAATGAGTGTGAACAGCAGCTTTCCAGTTTTACCAAAGACTCTCAATTAGATTCAGGTCTGGACTTTGACTAGGCCATTCTAACCTATCTAAACCATTCCATTGTATCTCTGGTTGTATGTTTAGGGTTGTTGTCCTTCTGGCAGGAAAAGGTGAACCCCAGTCGGTCTACCGCACCCTTCAATACATTTTCTTTTTACTTATAGGTTTTAATTGGTTCTTATACACTACACTACTGGGCATTTAGCTCCATCCATTTTCTCAACAACTCTGATCAGCTTTCCTACCACTGCTGAAGAAGAGCATCCTAAAAGCAGAACACTGCCACCACCCTGAGCACACCATCCAGTGTGCTCAGGGTGTGAAGTGTTATGCTTTCCACATGCAGGCCATGAAGTTCAGTTTTGTTATCATTTGACCAGAGTCATCTCTTCCACATTTTCTCTGTGTCCCCTGTAAGGCTTTTGTAAACAGTTGCTGTTGTTACAGCTTTTTTTAAATATATATTATTTTTTACTACAGCTGGTTTATTCTGCCATATTATCCTTAAGGCCAGATTTGTGTGGTGCACAACTAATAGACGTCTTGTCAGCAGGTTATTTCAAAGCCAGTGGTCTAAATGTTGTATCATTTTACATAAGTTTCATCATGCTTGATATTTTGTTACTTTATCACCTGCTGTCAAATCCCAACAAATCGCCTTGAATTTTGTGATTGTAACATTGCTCAATGTAAAAAAAGTCCAACAACTTTGAATACTTTTGCAAGGCTCTGAAGGTCTATCTGATTTTAGCTCGTCCTTTGTTGGGACACTGTCTCAATTTAGGAACAGGGAATTTAAATCACTTTTTTCTACACCCTGACCAAGTCTGAGAGGGGAAAACACAATGGTTCTCTTTTGCAAAACTGACCCACGTTTACCGGTTCATAGGGACACCAACCTGGTGCCACTGACATGAGATGCATTTTGTTTTCTTCTCAAGCATAGTATATGGATGGTTGTGAATAAAAACCGTCTAGGTAAAATTGTTTTGTTGGTAATGTCTTGATGTATAATGTAATGGTGCAGGGGGGAGGAGAGAGACATAAGTGTGTTAGTTTTTAACAATGCAAACTGAGGATGATGAGAGAAGATCACGCATTAAGCAGTTGATCTGAATGTAATGTCAGTATTATTTTACCTCAAGCATTTTCAATAGCAGTGGAAACGGACACATTTGGAACCAGATATTTAGATACACTGCGTAAAAATGTGTCTAGCCTTTGCTTTCTCACTACCTCATTTCTATCAGACTTTAGGATGAACAAAATCCGTTGGATAGAGGGAGATTTTTAGGGAGACCGTTTATCACTTCATTACGATCCAGACATTTGCAAAAGTTTGTTATGCATTTAATTAAAATGGGGAAGTCTGGTGATGCCTTTGTAAGTTTAGAAATTAATTCACGACATTTGAGTTAATCGAAGGAGGGCCTGTGTGTGCATTTTAATGCCAGACCTTAAACGCACTGCTTTCTTGTGTGACATTATGGAAAAAGCAAAAGGAAGTTATCAGGAAGTTAAGGAAGCGTCTTCCTTAACTTCATAAAACTTATTGTTAAACCACAAATTTATCAGACCCTTATTATTAGGTTCATATTAATCTGCTTTCAGTCTTGCTTGTATCTGACCAGGATTACATGGACAAATGTCAGCCCAGTTGGACGGCTTTCCACAGTCCAAAAACACACACGTCCTAGAAGCTGGCCATCCTAAATTCCCCCTAGGTGTGAGTTTGTTGTCCTTTGATGGACTGGCGACCTTTTCAGGACGTAGTCTGCCTCTCTTATTAAGAACTGAAGATCAGCACCAGCAGCCCTGCAACGATTAGGCCAGCATAAAAAGTGGATAAATAAAGTTTTTCATTGTCAGCTGCTAATTTTTTTAATCTAAAACTCAGCATGCTGTATGTGCTCTCAGTGGGTAATTGCTCCTAATCTGTTACATGCATTCAGTGTCAGGAATTGTTCAGTTTTGATCCTCTGGTTCTCATAGCTGATTAAATGTTAAATGACCATCTCCCATCTGGTGGGTCGTACACAATGAATAGATCATCCTCCAGCCCTGTTTTCATGCTCTCCAGGGAGGTCCGTAATTGGTTGTAATCCGGCCTCGCTAAGCTCCCTCGATGGGAGGAAATGGGAGAGGAGGGTTAGTGTGGATAATGGCAATACTGAGACGTTCTCTGAGGGCTTCTCTCCTCCTCTCTCTGTCTCTCTCTGAACATACGAACATGCACCCAGACACAAAGTGCACTCTGGCTCCCTGAAGCATGATGGCTGGATCGCTGTAGCAGGTTGCTCCCTGCCTAGTGTTTGAGAGAGCTCTGCCGATGATGCTGCTGCCATATACATGCTTCAGCACACTTGGCTTTCCAGCAGGACATGGCTTCACGTTTGAACTGCCTTGAGGTGCTAAACGTAAAAAAAAAATATTAGGTAAGATTTGAAAGAGTAGCATCAATTTCTAAGTCATAACACTACTTTTAATCTTTCACCATCCATCCATCCATCCATCCATCCATCCATCCATCCATCCATCCATCCATCCATCCATCCATCCATCCATCCATCCATCCATCCATCCATCCATCCATCATTTTCTCTAAAAAAGTATTCGCCCATTTACAAATTTCTTCTGTTTTGACTTTCTGCACACTTAAACGTTTCGTTTGATCAAACAAAGATAACCTGTAATTATAAAACCTTAATCACGGTTTTATGATTGCAGGTTAAAAACTGAGATCAAGCATACAGATAAAAAACAATAACATAGAGCTAGGTTGGTTTGGATAGTTTTTTTTTTCCTCAAAAAAAAATAATTCACTCAAGTTATTTTTGTCTGAAAGGAGCGTTTTTGATGACTTGAAGCATTTCAGTGCAAGAATAAAATAAAAAAAACTAAACATAAAAAAACAAAACAAAAGCAAAATAGCAAAAACAGAAGACATTTGTAAGGGTCTGTCTCTCCTTCTTTCCATGTTTCCACCATCCAACAATATGTCCATCTATTCATTCTGTCATCCACCAGGCCATCTGCTCCCTTCCCGTCTGTTTTTGCAGGTTCTGCATTAAAAACATGGGTCCATACTCCCAAATAATCTAAGAGTCCTTTCAGAAAGCTCCTGTCTTAGTTTAAAATTCCCACCTAGTCTTAGTTTAAGAGTGATTCAGTTAGGTGCTGAGAGCAACTCTATCTTAGTGAGGAGGTGTGGTTGACCCCCATTGCTAGGTGTGACGCTGTCTTTTAAGAGCTGTGATTGGTTGATTGTACAAGAAAAAAACACACACACATACACAAATGCGCTCCTTGTCATCAGAGGAGAGAAATTAACCGAATAGACCGGATTAAGAAATCTGTCACATGATGATGATGAAACTTAGCAAAATTCAATAAATCACACAGCATCAAAATGTTTGGACCTTATTTACATCTTCATCATCATTCTAATTGCATTGTTATGTTTACTCGCCACACATTTTACTACTTCACCTATTTGGTATTAATGTGCAGTCACCTGTCAGCATTTATCTGGGAGTGCCTGCTTGTGTAAAGCAGTTGTATTTGGCAAAACTAGCAACATAAAATGGAGAAAAACAGGTAGAAAATCCAGAGAGGAGCAGCGCTTCTGTCCTCACAGCTCTGGGAGGAGAAAAGAGGAGCGTTGAAAGGTAAATTGGTCCCTGGATCATGATGCAAATTGGCAGACTTTAAAGCGCAGATCAGTGTTCCTATTTCTCTGCTCGTCTTGGTGCTTTTACACATCAGCCTGGAAGTGGCAAAAGCCAGAGAGCAGTTAGCATACACCTAACAAACTTCAGATGACTGTTTAGGCTACGGATATTATCATGTACAATACAAAAAATACTTTCCCACTCTTTTATTTTGTCTAGAGCGTGTATTTACATTATGTTTATATTTTTCTGCATTTCTACTAAAAAAGATTTATTATTGAGAACATTCTATGAATAAAATGAAAGTTCCTCCATACTATAGTCTATACTTTTCTATTCATGATTATTCAATATCTTTCCTATTATGTATTTATCCTCAATAAAATTATGTTATGAGAGCTGCAACTTTAACCCGTCGGGTCGCTGAAACTAATGAATTTTCCCCTATGGGGATGACAAACTTGATATTTTGTACATATTAATAATTGTATGATTGTTAAAGAGGTTTATGTACTCATTTCCTCCACTGTTTAGGTGGTGGATCAACCAATCAGCTCTCTGTGTTTCCACCAGCTTCCCTGTTTAAAGGTATATAGCTACATTATATGCCTATAAAAAAGACCATAAACCATTTTATCGTAGTAAAATAACATTATATGCACCAAGCATCCATCCTGATAGTGTAGTGATAGTCCTTTTTGAGCCTAAAAATAACCCCAGCACTGGGTGCGATGGACAGATATAAACAGGTGTGGCGCCATCTACCAGCAGTACTGCAGAACTACCGGAAAGCATAATAAAATAAAAATTGATATATCACTATTAATAGTAATGTTGAATGTAAAGCGCCCGCTTGGCGTGATCAAGGACCGACCGTTATTAATTAAATAAACCGATCTAACAGCAACACTAAGAGCCTCATATCAGAACATCACAAATAAATTAATGTCCCGTTCATAAACGCAAACAGGGACACAGCATCAACGTAAGAACCAACCCATCGATCTATTTATAATGTTGTTTTTACTTCAGACTGTAGATGTTAAAAAGCACATTGTTTTACTAATATCACATTATAAATCAGAACATTTACGTCAATCAACTCTGCAGTCACATCCCAGCAGTTTAGCTTTAGCGTCTGCTTCAGTGAACACCAACATTCATACTGTATTCCCAGGTCTATTGCAGTCTTTTCCTCTTGGAATCACATATTTTTTTGCACTTTTTTTACTGGATCTTGGACCTTTGTTTCCATTACTTCACTGGGAGATGCTAATAGCCGTCAGCTGCTTCCCGGTTTATCCCCTGCTGCACACGGGGAGTGACGTACTTTTGTTGTTATTGTAAATAAACATGAAAGGCTTTATTTACTAAGGATTTTTTTTTTTACCAATCTATATAATATGACCAAATCTGTATAATCTGATTGAATTTTGACTTTGGAAAGTGCCTTGAGATGACATGTTTCATGAATTGGCGCTATATAAATAAAATGTAATTGAATTGAATTGAAAAGCGTAAAACGACAAAAATAATAACTAATATGCCAGCAGGATGTTATAATCTTTATTAAAAACTTTGTATGCACCCAGAGTGAGTTATTGACGTATAAATAAAAAAAACATCAAATAACATGGCTATGCACCTTTAAAACCTTCTTAGGATTGATAAAAGTCCTCTTCGCTACTCCTAAAACTTTTTTTCATTGTAGGAGCTCTCTTAAGGCCTAAAATGCTTTGTGAATCACATTCATCTTACCGGAGTTAATTTCTACAAAAAGAAAAAAAGAAAATTATAAAATGACTTCACTAGGAGCTAATTTTATTCTTAGGGTTCTTTATGAATACAGGCACAGGTCATTGAAGAACTATCTGCCATAAAGCCATAAGGAAGTTTGGTATTTGATGTTTTAAAATAACAAAGAAAAAGAACAGGTAACCTTTTCAGAAAATCAGATCTATTTTTTTAAAGCAAATAACTTCCATCTTCTATTTGAAAGGATTCTCAATTGTTTTTCAATGCACTTCAGTTGTTCACATCCGTTTTGTTGCGTCAAAACATACAAAACAGCTGTCACCGTAAACACCTCTGTGTTTATGTTCACCTCCTCCCACCACCTCCTCGGCCCACGCGTGAAGTCGTGCCGGGTGTCAGTCCACACTGATCAGTGCACGTCAAATCGAGCTGTCTGAAAGAGTGGCCGCTGTGGGAGAGCACAACGTCAGGGCCTATGAAGACAAGACTTTCTCCTTGCGAGTCTCCTGCTGTCCAACCAAATATAGCATGGGAGTGACAAGCTCGCCCCTGGTTCTGCCCGTCTCAGTAATCCAAACGCTGCCCCGTGTCATCCATCATCTGGCGCCAGAAAGAGATGTCTTTAAAAAAAAAAAAGCATAAAGCTCAGATGACAGCAGGCTACTGGAGGCAGAGATAAGGGCCACACAACTGGGACTGGACATGTGAAATATACGTTATCGCTGTTTTGCAGCTTCCCAGTTTGAAAGTTTACCCATTCACCTGCAGAAACTTTGTTTGAGCTGCAGAGTCGTTCCCAGGTATTTAAAAGACAGGAACTATCTGTTTGTTGATGGGTCTATCCTGGAGGATATGTACTCACTCGCTGACACTAATATCCCTATTGGAGCAAATTTATTGACATGAAATGCGAATGTGGTAAGGCAGCTCAATCTTTTCCACATCAACAGAAGCAACTCTTGCACTGTGAAATCGTGATTGAGACAATCCGACTGGGACCGAGCATTTGAATCAAACTCCTTTTATGAAATAACATGTGTTTTCATGAGTGTTAAAGCACATGTAGTGGGAGCTGCAAGCTTTGATAAATCCATAAGAAAAAAAAAAATCACCACACTGTGTATGTTGCCGTGCACTTAAGATAAGGGTAGGCCTTTAAAGATAATTTGATTTCTCAAGCCTTGCCTTAACAATCAAAACCAATGGGCTGCACCGAGGAGCTGCCAAGCACTCTGGAAATTAAAGTAATTGATGCCCGCAAAGTGGAAGACAACCATAAGAAGACAGCAAAGTGTTGGAAGTAACCTGTCTCACCAGATCCTAATGCTATTAAGAAATGGGAGAGTCGTGCCCCGGGAGATTGTGAAACTTTATGATGCAGCTGCTTACAGAATTTCTGGGAAGGCAAATCCAAGTCCAGTTTTAGAATAATTTATTAGATTATCCCACACCTCTTTTTGTCCCTCTGAAATCTGACATGCAAAAATATTACTTTCATGACATTAGAAGAAACCTCTGACCTAGACTGCCCAGATTTTCATACCCCTTGAGCTTTTTCAAATTTGATCACATTGAAACCACAAACATTAGTGTATTACATTGGTATGCGGTTAACCAACACAAAGCGGTGCAAAATTGTGAGCCGGAAAGATGATGATAAATGACATTAAAAATGTGTACAAATAAAAATCTGTCTCGGATATTCATGTGGCCTCCATGAATCAAAAAGATTTCGCACAAGTTAGCTCGACCCGTTTCCTAATGTCCTCTGACCAGCTTCCCTGTCCCTGTCAAACGAAGTATACCCACAGTATGATGCTGCCATCACCGTGCTTCGCTATGGGGAGAAACTGTTTCAGTGTTAGTCTTCCTCAGTGCTTTGGATGTTGGACACCTTTAATTTCAGTCTCATCTGACCAGAACTATCCTTGCCTGCAAGCTAAATTATCACGCCTGTTTTGTGCATTCACAAACAAATGAGAATCCATCTCGTCTCGCTCCCATCTCCCGTTGCAGTATCATGGTTTAAGGCGGGACATACCGCTGTGACGAAAGCCAGAGCTGCCGAACCCACAGCCGAACCAAAATAAAGATGGCAGCAGGCAGGAGGATGCACACGTAGTTGCTGCTATCACATCTGTTAAGTCAGAATCCACCATTTCTGCTTTGAAAGAAGAACAGCAAGAAGTGCCTTGACCAGTGTAACTTGTTACTGTGTAACTATGTCGCTTCACCCAATCAGCTCGGATAGTTCTGCTGAATGTCCCTCCTTTGCCTGAACGGATTCGATGGGAGCAGACTCATGACGTGCAGAAATCTGACATGCCTTGTTGCTGTAGCCCCTGCATGGCCTGTTGCAGTTTGCCATTTGTAGAGAGAACAGGATTTCAAACAGCTTTACTGGATCTCCCTACTTCTCCTCTAGGAAGCCCCATTTGTGAAGTGCATAATAAGATATTCTGTCAGTACATTCTTCCCCCTGAATCCCTGCTCCAGAGTTACCATCAGCCTCTTAGCTACCTCTCTGGTTAATGCTCTGCCTGCATTGTTTGTCTGCTCGGGTGGCCATATCTTGGTATGTTTGCTATATTTTTTTCCAATTTTGGAGGATTTGGATAGTAATCGATGAGAATTTTAAAGCTTGGGATGTTGTTTGTCATTTAACCCTGCTTTGGAGCTGTGTCTGTATTATTGGCACAAAGTCGGGATAAGAGTAGGGGTGTGCAAAATAATCGTCATGACGATGCATCGCGATTCTAATTTTTGCGATCTACTGCATCGATTCTTAATTTAAAAAAATGAATACATAAAATTGCATGAATGGTTGGCGACCATCAGCCAAAAACAAGTGGAATACAACTTCATTGGTTTAAAGGACCACTGAGGCCACGTAAACGGCACTGATTATCCTTATTTTATTATTTTAAGTTTTATAATCCTAAGCACTTTTTGTCAGTGTGTCCACTCCAGTAACAGTGATATTAAAATTATAAAATTCCAATAAATAAACATTAAAACTTATGGTTGTAACGTGATAAAGTGTGAAAATGTCCTTGATCTTGCCTGAAGACTTTTACAATTGTCTTACTTTTACGCTTTGTAAGAAAATGCAAAATTAAATCAAACTTTTGGATTGCTGCTAGTAAAGGATGCCTTCGTCGAAACAATGGGGCAGCTTTGACTTTACGGTGCATCACTCAAGTGATTGAGTAGCTGTTATTGTCCACATAAAATTGAGGAAATCTGAACAATCACCTTTTAACGGGGTTTGATGCTTGGCTAAATTAATACCTCAAATAAACCTTGATAATGCTAGTGGCCAAATTTAATAACAACCTTTTTACCATGAATATGCTTTGTCTTTCTGTTTGGAGCAAAGTCTTTTTAATGTTTATCAACCAGTGCCTCATGATTATGAAAACCGTCCCAATTGATGTCACTGCAGAGAAATCCTCAAAGGGTTGCAGAGTTCACTGAAGTCTGGATGTGACTAGTACTCAGCGTTTGCCTTGCAAATGTCCTGATTAAACACCCAGATCATTTGTTTAAGAGCAAAGTGAGGCAGGCATTCAAAACCAGCAGGAAAAAGGTTTGACGTCAGGCTGTTAGAAAACACACACTTAGTTTTGTTTCATAGAAAACATCTACGTAACTTTATTAGTTTGTGGGGTTATAGTGGTGTGCAAAAACAATCATGTCTATTGAGGTTTTCCACCGTTTTTCACATACATTGCAGTGAAATAGTAACAGTGGGTCGAGATAATTTGGGCTACAAACTTGTGATGTTTCAGTGATCTACGACTGTTTAAATTAAAAATTAATTTAAACAGGCAACTCTAAGCAAATAGGGTTTCAACCTTGATTTAAAACTGGAACACATTTCCAGTGTTCTGTGAGTTTATTCCAGATAGGTGGAGCATAAGAACTAAACGCTGCTTCTCCATGTCTGGTTCTGGGAACGCAGAGCAGACTTGAGCCAGAAGACCCGAGCGGTCAAAGTAAATACTGTGCGATGATTTTAAGCCGTCATTCACAGAACATTTACAGAAGGGTATTTTGCAAAGTACAGTGAGTAAATACTTCTCTTTGGATTTGTAAAGCTTGTTGAGGCTTATCCCAACAAAACAACAACCTTTTCTGCGGTTTTATTTTAATGGCTTACTACTCTGTGGTCTATCTCACAAATTCCCAATAAATGACATGAAATTAGTAGTTGTAATGTGACAAATGTGTAAAGGGGTGTTTTTGCGAAGCCCTTAATGGGTATAAGGAGAGGAAATAGGAAAACTTTACTGGTGTTATGCTCAGTTCTCAGTTCTGTTTTGCAGCATGCCCACTGGTGGCTCACTGATTTGTTTGGTACCCCAGTCCCCAAACTCTCTTCCACTCCAGAGGCCCACCAATACTAATTATATCTCTACCTGGAAGACATGCAGTTTTAATAAAAATAAAAGTAGCATTTCTGCTCACATAAAATCAAAATAAATCATTGAGACCTCACTCTTACTATTCGTTTGTCTGACTGCAATCCCTTTGGAATTATGCGATCCAGCACGCTTTAGTGTCATTTCACCTTCAGTCTCAAAGGATGTTATCTCATGCGTCTTTGATTGACAAAAGCTATCCAAAAGCTGAAATTGAGAGGTGAGGTGAGGATATACCGGGTGGATGATGGAAAAACTTTGGGATAGCAGCAATTCTCCGAGGATCAAGGGGATCGAGCGCATGCAGGCCATTTCACCGAGCTAATGGGATGGGAATCCCTGACGGCGAGATCAGGCGCAGGGGATAACCTCTGGGTCTCTGCAGAGGACGCGGAAGCAGAGAGGGTGCTGTCAGTTTAAAACCAGCCATCCTTGTCCACATGAGATCTGCATAAAGCCTCACAAGACTCAGCCTTTTTGTGTGTATTTTCATATTATTCTTGTATTATTATTATTATTTTTTACCATGTGAGTAAAACATCAGCCTGCATGTCGTTTTGAATTGGTATGAGCCCGCTGCACTGATCCTTGGTAAAATCCCATCTAAATTTAATCAGATTTTAGGCGGGCCCTTCTTATTAGATCATGCGTTTTCATCTATAAGCTCAAAGCACTCAATCAAACCCCCCAACATTTTTTCTGCCTTTAAAAAGACCTTTTTAACCATTTTAATCATTCGATATACAAGAAAAATTGCGGGAATAAGAGCAATCTTTAAAGCTTGTTTCAATTTTGCAGCTTGATTTCTAATCCATGAAGCTTTGGATGACACCAGCAGTATTTGTTTGTTATCGCACAGAGCTCCTGAAAGAGCACGGCAGGGGCCTGTGCTGTAATCCCTTAATATCTGCTCATGTCTGACACACGATTCGCACGCTGCACACGCACTGAACCTCGGCTCAGGTACCAGACTCTGAGAGGCCGCCCGAGGAGCAGAACGGGGAGAAAAGGCTCGGCATGAAAAGGTGCTGCTTCTGACATTGGCTGGGGTCTCCTGGGCATTGTGGATGTCAGATTAGTGCAGGAAGCACACATGCTCACAGGGGATTTCATCAGACTCATTACAGTAATTAAAAACCTCTCCACTCAGGCTTTCTCCTGCTGCACAATGAGCTTTATGAAAGTTGGAATGCTTCGTCAACCTTTGGGAGTTTAATGTTAAACATAACCACTCTGTTGAAGTCAGATTACTACAAACGTGTAATTTTAATTTGCAAATGTGGGGAAAAATGTGCAGCCGCTGCTGGAGAAGACATGTAGTAAAAACAGCCTTAACATAAATCCGTCTTTTATTACAGCAGCGTTATCTCGCCCTGAAGAATTATGAAATATCCAACATTTAAATTGAGTGCAGTGATGTATTGCAGAAAAAAAAGGTTACAGAATAATTGTTTTGGACATTTTGGCACTTGAAATAAATATTTGCTTAACTTTTGAAAGTTGATCAGAGTTTCTAATTAGTAATCCATGACTTTTTGTTTTCGAAAGATATAAATACGATCCAACATGGATACCATTTTCTTTTGACCGCACAGCTACAAAGCTAAATAATAGCATGCTTTTATCTTCCCACCACCCATTGTAAGACATACTAAGGGAGGTCAGTGTACACAATTTGATCAACAGATAAGCCAAACTGCAACTACTTTGTTTTTTTGGGTGGGGGGGGGGGGGGGGGTGCATTACAAAAAAATCATTCCATGTGAGTGCAACCACTTTAAAATCGACACAACTGCAACCCACGTATCACAACAGCGATCTTATAATAGCATTATTTCACAAGCCTTGTATGCCACATGTTTGAAAATGAAAGTGAAACTAACGACCACTTGGTGGCACTCAAAGTGCATTAACATTTCATACCAAGTGGGCCAGTTGATCCAAAATTATATATATATATATATATATAAAAATAATGACAGTAACTTTACAGCTTAAGTAACTTAACTCATCCTCATGCTGCAGAACACTGTGAATTCTAAGCCCTTGATCCCATCGCACATGATCCATGCAACACCAGCCTAATTACGCCTTTTCTTTCCAACTATCACAAAGGTAAACAAGTAGAGTCCAAACCTCAACTTTATTTGAAACAAGTGAGACTGAGATGGAACTTTTGAGCAACAAAGAATCTGGATAGGTCCAGTGTGAAAAGGGTGAACATGTGGAAAGCATCTCTTGCACACTATTAAGCACAGTGAAATATTTGGGATGCTGTGGACTTGTTTCTTTTCAAAGGTCCCTGGGAGCCTAGCTAGTTTGCATGGCATCATGAACTCTCAAACAATACGGTGCAAAAATATGGTGTCTTACAACAGAAAACTGGATATTGGTCGTCTCTTGGTCTTTCGGCAAGATAAAGACCCAAAACATTTGGCCAAATCAACTCAGAAATGGTCCCAGACCTAAAGCGTGAGAAGCTGTGTGAAGAGAATTGGTCAACCATCCCTTTCTGAGTATCCCCAAACCTTGTGACACGTGATGGGAGAAGCCCAAGCGCTGCTTATGCTTGCAGAACGGGGTTGTTCACATTATTATGAGCACTCGTTGCAATTATTATTATGCTCCTTTTTATTTAATAAAAAAGCATATTTTCCTTAATATGATATTTTTTCCGCCCCTTGAGTAATTTTCCTCAAGGTAATTCCCCCAAAATGTTCTCATGCAAGATTTCTCTAATGCAATGAAAGGTTAATTTAGTGTAAGGCTTACAAATACTCACTGGCAGAGCCCGTGTTCTTATGAATGATCATGCATGTGTGTGTTTTTAACATGTGTCTGATGTTGGTTGCCCTAGCAACAGCTCTACCAAGCTCATGAGACAGCATGGGATTGAAGGCAAGGCCCTTTCCCTGAATAATCCCTACTTTCTCTTTCAGAGCAGCTGAAAGGGGGGGGAGGGTCGCTATACTTTGAAGGGGATAAGGGTATTAGCAAGGGCTAGAGGCTCAGTGGGAGTGTTGTGTGGCGCTTCAGGTTTCAGATATGACTGAAGGATGTACATCTAATGTAGGAGAGGAGTGCATATGTGAGTTTTCATGTGTGTGTGTAAGGGAGAGAGAGGGAGAGAGGAAAAGCAGAGAGGTTGTGAGTGGGAGGGTTGAGAGGAAAGGAGGAGAGTAAGAGGGGATGCTGGCTGGGAGTATATTGCAGTCTGAAGAGCTCAGAGTGAAGCCAGCAGGTGAACAGCGGATGAGAAGCAAGTGAGTGAGCCGAGAAGAGCAGCAGAGACAGAGCAGATACGCAAGCTCAGGGAGGAGGAGGAGGGGGAGACTCAGACGGTGAGTCATCGGTCCGGAGTGCAGGTCGCTGTCCGGACATCGCTGGGAGCACCTGGCGTTCAGCGGCCCCTCTGCGCAGGTAAGTTTGCAGCTCCGCTCCACGCTGGACGCCAGGCGGTCCCGATCATCTCCTGCAGCGTCTCCGCACGGACGATTTTTTTTTTTTTTTTTTTTTTTGTGCCGCTTCTGTCAACCAGCTGGGGTGTGTTATGTAATTTGAGGCTGTGTTTGTGTAGCGAACCGGTCCAGGCTTTTGTGCCACAGCTCACGCTCGTGAAGTTGAGATTTTTTTTCCCATCACTCCAACTCTTGTTTTGATCCCGTTGAATCAAATGTTCTCCTAATCTTCTTAGAAAAACGTTGCCTCCAGTTTTTTTTCCTCGATTCACAAGTGCTTTTTTTTTGCAAGTTTGCACCAATATGCTCTCCGCAGCATAATGTTTCATTCATCATGAAATCCTCCCTGTGCGTGTTCACGCGTTTGCGTCTCTGCGCGCTCCACCGGTGTACCGTGGCTCAGATGGAAAGGAGAGTTCGGGGCAGCTCATGCCCAGCCCTGTGGACCTCCCATGGGGCGAGCTTCTCCGGGAAGAGTTGCTTTCTTGTTATCCTGAGAGCCCATGCAGCTCATATTCAGCATCGTTCCCATTTCATTTGGATGCTTTCTTGATTGCATATTCGCTCGTTGTGTAATGGCTTTGAGGCAGCGCTGGATGTTAATGATTCATGCTCTGTTTTCTTCACCTACATTTGAATCTGAGTGCACTCAACAAATGCGAGCACAGATTCAAATCACTGTTTGTCTTTTCCATAGCCTCAGCAACAGCTTCAAACCTTCCCTCCTGATGTGGTACCTGTTTTTTTTTATCTCCTTGAAGAATTAATCACTTTTGGCTTAAAAGTATTGATTTCTCAAGGGGTAACAAAATGCTCTAAATATTACTTTTGCTGGAGTGCACCACGCCTTCTGCATGCAGAAATATGATAGGTTCTTCCCTGCTCCAGCTTTCTTTCATCATCAAAGACAGCAATATGTGGATTCAGTATCTATTATTAATGCATCAGGATCATTTCAGGTCTGCTTTCATGCTCATAACTTTTGTGTTTTTAAACTGACTTAATTCATTAAACAAACTTCTGCAGAATCGGGCCCCTCTGTCAGTGCAAAGAGGGCCGCACATACATCAATGGAGAAAAAAAGCCTGCCTGGTTAAGTTTAGAACAAAGGATGCCTGACAGCGGCTTTGCCAATAGCAATTTTCAACCTGACTGAATAAACGTGAAGCGTTTTTATGTTGTGTCCCTGCAGCAGCAGCTCTCTAAACTAAAAAAAAGGGGGGTGGATGGGGGGGGACTTCACTCAGGCATGCTTAAAATTTTAGGGTAAAGTCTTTTTTTGCAAAAAAGCTGAGACAATATTTAAATTAGAGTGACAAAAATGCATACGGTTTATACATGATAAAGGTATCTTACTAAAAAAAGAATGTAGGCATTCATAGGTCAGAATTGTGGGGCTGATTTCTGATCTTCAACTGTCCTAAACCTTCAACTTTGTACTTAGATTTTGGGAAATTCTGATTTCTCTTTGCAAACTATGAAAACTTATCGTAACAAAAATGTGATTTTGTCTTTATGCCAAGAGCGGTTGTTAAATTTGCATATTGGGAGCAGAGGCAATGTGATTCCACTTCATGGGAGAGCAGTTGCTGTGGTTGTTTTATTTTACAACAAAGAAAACTGGCTTTAGCATATTGCATTATTGATTAGTGTGGTTAGCCCGGTGTGTCTGGTTGGAGGAATTAGTGTGGCTAGCATTGCAACAGGACCCCCGCGATTGCATTTCCGCCTCGCGTTTAAATGGCGTTGGAAGATACGCTGCATTGCCTAAATAAAGCTCCAACATCATCTCAAATTACATTTAACACTGTAGCATACATTATTTCATCAGCAGCTTTTACAGGCTGCCACAGATTGCTTTGGACACCCAAGAAAATGTGCCATCATTGTGCTGCTCTCATTTATACTACTGCACATTTACACAACTGTTGCTCAAATATTGTAATGCAATGACCCATTAATGAGGTTACTTAATCTCACGCAATACCATGCAAACAGTCAGTCTGTGCTGACGAAGATTCACTCACCTTGGGATTGCTAAAACTGAAAGTGAAACTGTTGGTATGACCTACTTTTTGGACGTTTTGGAAATACTTATCGGACCACTTGTTGGCGCTCATAGACTATTGAAATTTTATCCCCTGGCAGTGAGTTGATCCTTGATTATGAAAAAAAAAAAATACAAGACAGTTGCGTCAAAGCAAAAGTATCGTACCATGTTCTGACGCAATTGAACTCTGAATTCCAGACCCTTGATCCCAATACGAAAACACTTTTCAGTTTAGGAGTGTGTCAAAAACAACACACAATGATCGGAGACATAACAGAATTTATGGTTCATGAATTTCGCTTCATTTCCTCACATCTTGATCCAAATGGCAATTATGTAACAATTTTCAAAATGTCAACCTAAATAGCCAATATAGGAAAAAAACACGTCGTCAGTGTCTTAACCTTGATTCTAAGGTTTCCAACAGACTGCCAACGTTTCTAAATCTAAGATGCTGTGTGAAAGACAGAGGTTTAAAGCTCAATAAGAGTAAACCAAAGCGCTGTGCTGTGCTCCCCTCAGCCTTCCTGTTATCTGCTGAAAGTCACGCTCTTGTAGCCTGAATGAACTGCAGACGCATCTCAGCATGCAGAAGTGCAGTTTTTTAGATCCTTGCCTTACCTCTGACTTAATTTCATAAACCTCACTGATGCTGTAAATAGCTACGTTTGAGTCTCTTTCACTGAGTATGAGCGTTTGCAGCAAACTGCTGGAGCTTTCACAGATCAGACAAAGAACAAGCTTAAATTTACAACCAAAGTCATCTGCCAGGGACAATCAAGTAAAAAGAGTCAGATTCCAGTCATCAGCTTATTTCTCGGTGCATTTCTAGTCAAAACAGAATAAAACTTTCAAAATGAACAAATAATGGACTTTAAAAAAAATCAGTTCAAGGTTTTTGATATTTACTGTCTTCAAATGATCAATTAAGGTTCTACACAGAAGTGAAGTTTATACTTTCTGGCTTTTATTGTAAATTCAATTCCAAGTTTCTGTGTGTCTAAATTAAATCTAAAAAGCCTCCAGCCACAGCAGTGTTTCAAACACAAACGCCTGTTCCTGTAACCTTCCCCATGACATTACCTTTTCTTGTTCGATCTCAGACTAAGTGACCTTTTCTGACCAAATCTGTTTCTTGCATCTGTCTGATTATAGGAAACAAGATGCGGCTGACCCCCGAATTTCTGCACCGCTAGACTCCCAGCTGCTGCAGCCTGAACTGAGACACAGCACCTCACCTCTCCACAAGGTAGGGGGGTGGGGGGGGCGCTAAGTCTGAACTGTGAGCCCCTAACCTCATGTGACCCCCTCTTTCTGTGATCTTTTGTTAACCGTCTCTTCCCATTCTGTCTCATGTTCTGTTGTCTGGACAAACTTGCTTAGCTTTATGTATTCATAAGACTCAGCCGTCCAAGCTGCATTCTGTTGATGTGCTTTTTTTTTATTCTCGCCTTCTTTCATATCACTTGTGTAATTAAAGCACACAAAGCTAAGAGGCTGCAATTATTATGATTGACTCACTCAATTAATAAAGGCCTATTTTTAGCAAGCCATCCTCAGCCTCACGCTGACAAATTTTCACTCCAAGCTGAGCAAGCATGATTCCATCAAAGCCCACAAGACAAATCGTCTTTGTTTTTTTTTATTTCAAAAGACACCCTTTGTCACCCATAACATCATCAGTCGTGTGTGACGAAAATAGATTACTACAGAGGCAGAGTCAGCTGAGTTCGACTGATTGTTGGTCCGAAAAAGATATTACAGGGCTGGATACATTTGTTTTCACCACTTTTAAAGGTTTTTAAAAAGGCTTGAGGCGAATTAGGCTTTTCGTCGCAGCAGAACAATCTTACTTACCTTATAAAAATCCAACCTTTCCTAAGAGGAAGAAGTGAAGTATCCCTATGGTAAAGTATGGGAACAATCATCTCATATTGAACGTCAATAAAACTAAGAGGATGATTGTAGATTTCATGAGAAACAACAATGGGTCAAACACTATTTCCATCCTGGCAGAAGATGTGGAGGAGTATACACCTCGGTGTTCACCTAGAGTACAGACGGAACAGGAGACCCAACATTGGAGCTGTCTACTGGAAGAGACAGAGCACACTTTATTCCTATAGGAATAAAGCAACTCAAAGAAAAAGATGGATATAGTGATGAAAAAGGCTGGCTCTTTTCTGGAGTCTCTGGAGATGATTGTGCAAAAAAGGATGCTTAATAAAAGGAAGAGCATTAGGGGGAAACCTGAGCATCCTCTTCGTGACACTTCTTCAGATCTACTATAAAAAAATGCTAAAGTATCATTACTGGGTATTTTAGGATAATGGCTCATTCCACCAACCCTAACTATACTGCAACATATGGCAAAATAGACACAGCAATAGTTTATAGGACACATAATCAACCTGTCATCACGACCAGGCCAGTACCCATACAGTACCTGACTCCTCCAGAAAGTCTGTGGGATGAGCTGAAGACAAGAGAGCTTGAAGTCCGGAAAAGATTATGCAAAGAGGAATAGTCAAAGATTCCTCTCTCAGTAAAGCCCCAACCTTTTGAAATGTCCCGTCCTTTTGACACATTAGGTTCTATGATACATTGACACAAGGGAGACCAATAATTGTCCCACTGGTCATTTTGTAAATAACAATTACACTGCTAAAACGGAACTAAAAATAAGTAAAATTTTCTTGAAATAGTGCATTTGTCCTTGATTTGAGAAGGTAAATAAGATGATGTGCCAATGGAATGAGTATTTTGACCCTTAAAATAAAATAATTAGATATTCTGCCCTCTAAATAAGATGATGGAGATGAGTTGTTCCTATTTTAAGTGCAAAAATCTCATTCCGTTGGCAAATCATCTTATTTATGTGCTCAAAACAAGGACAGATACACTAATTTCAAGAAAATCTGACTTATTTTTGTTTAGTTTTTGCAGTGTATTTCCTAGCATGGGATCTAGGTTCAGTGTGATGTTATGCTGCTGCAAAAAAGAAGACCCAAATATATTAAATTAATGATTTTTTTTACACATATTTTAATCCAGTGGTCAGGCTCAAGTGTTTTTGAAAATTGTAACAGACGCGCGTCCATTTTAATCCTTCATGCTTACCTTTTGCACCTTGAATAAAAGACGCGTGGAAAGAAAAATCTGCCAGGGGTATTTTGAGAAAATAAAAATTAAACAGATGCACACTGTGTGGGGGATCATAAGCGGATAACATCTCAGTCATGTCGAAATGGTTCACACACCATCTATTTACACCATTTCTCACAACCTGACTTAATCTCAGCTGAGCAGGGGGAGTGGGACGAGAAAGGGATTAGGAATGGGAGAAATTTGAAACTGGGTTGTTCAGCAGTCACTCTTGATCCCTGCAGCAGTCTAAAGGTAGCTTACACCTGCTGGTCTGTTAGGCAAGAGGGAAGAACATTTGAAACCTCATCCTTTTGCAGACTGACACCAGTTTTCCTTTTTTTTTTTTTTCTGTGCACGCCAGTCACCAAACGAGAATAACTTTCAATTTAGATTTTTACTTACATGCTCATTGCCTCAGTTCTATTAGATGTAACCCAGGAAAATGAAAGTAAAGTGCGTTTCAGTGCAAATATCACCTTAACGGGGCCAGACTCAGAGCATCGTACTAGACAGATCAGAGCCCTGCTAAAAAAAAAAAAAAAAAACAGGTCAATCTGCAGTTAACCCCACTGTCATGTTCACAACCTTGCACATTTGCACGGACACAGACAAAACCATCAGTGTTCTTTTAGAGTTTGTTATGTGAAAAGTTTTAAATGTGGTGAATATGATTTGTTGCAAACTCGAAGTGTTTTACAGAAACATTGGTCGTTACCTCTGCTTCCACATTATGATTCCTCCTAACATTTGGAGGATGTTTAAAAAAATATGTTTTTTTTTAAATATATTTGTTGTGTCTGATTAATTGTAGACATCCACCGATACTATATAAATAAACTGCAGTTGCTCTACCAAATTTATTTCACATCAAAGAAAAATATGCTGGATCCACTTTGGGAAGCAGCTCCCAGTCTTAATGAGCTCTTTTAGGAGACAGAGAGTTGCAGCTGAAATGTCTGAAAGGGGACAGGAGGTGTTGTGCATTTAATTTGTGCGTTGTCATAATGTCGTTCCGATTAGCGTTCATAATGAAGCAGGTCTCGGCTCTCACACCTGCTCTCCGTGCTGGCCTTACTCCCCAGGGATCCTCCCCCACTTCCTCCACCGTGTCCGTCGCCGCGAAATGTTGCTGCTGCATCTACGGTCTCCTTCACTATTCATGACTTTTATACACACACGCGCAGTGCCTTGCAAGAGTATTCACAGCCCCTGACCTTTTTCACATTTTATCATATTAAAACAAACAACAAAGTATTTTATCAGCTTTTTATGTTATAGACCAACACAAAGTAGATTTTTTTTCAAATACAACTTTTATACAAAAAGTGTGGAATGCAAATTTATACTGCTACTTTTACTCTGATGCCCCTAAATAAATCCAGCGTAACTGTCTTCTGAAGTCACTAAATTACTATTCAGAGTCCCACTTTGTGTGTGTGTGGTTTTAATCTCAGTATGCTGCAGATCCAGCTGTTCTGTAAAGACATGAAATACTTGTTACAGAACAATCAGCATTATGAAGAACGAGTAACACACCCAGCAGGTCCGAGATAAGTGATGGAAATTTGTAAAGCATGGTTATTAGATAAGATTATATCACAAACTGGAACATCTCACAAAAAAGGTGCTCAATCCATCCATGAAAACAGAAAATTAACCAGCTGAGAGACCTATAGTAACTCTGGAGGAGCTGCAGAGATCCATAGCTCAAGTGGGAGAGTCTGTTGATTCGTCATGCAATCTGGCCCTTTTTGAACGGAGTCAGGAAGACGTCTAAAATAAGTCTGATTTGCAGTTTGCCAACAGCTATAAAGGAGACAGTGAATATATGGAAAAGGTAATCTGGTCAGATGAAACAAAAACAAAAAAAATAGGAGAATGCCGCTTCTCCATTATTGCACTGCAAAAAGAGAGGTAAAAGTAAGTCATATTTTCTTGAAATTACTATATTTTTTCTTAAAATGTGCAGCTAAATAAGACTATTTGCCAATGGAATGAGTATTTCTACCTCTAAAATAAGATAATTAGACATCCTGTACTTAAAATAAGATGATGGAGATGAATTATTCTTATTTTAATTGCAAAAATCTTATTCCATTGACAAAAAGTTTTGTTTACCTGCTCAAATCAAGGAAAAATCCACTCATTTAAAAATATGTTTGTACTTACTTTTAGTTCCCTTTTTGCAGTGTGGTTCTGATTCTGGGGATGCAGCGTTGACTTAAACCAGAAGACCTGACTGGTCTGGTAGGCTGATCCAATGAGAATACGTCTTTAATGCATTTCGGTGCTGAGCCTTTCAGTGATAAAAAAAAAGTCTGTTCTCTGATTTTGCAGCAGTTTGTGATAGCAGAGAAGTTGGACTCCACCTCCAGCTGTCAGTCAGGATGCACTAACTGTTTAAAGAGAGGTGGATGACATGTGATCCGGATTTCCTCCTGTCATAGGCTAAAAGACAAGAGGAGACACCTCTAACTTCAGACAGAGGATTGCTTATCTAGATGTCTGCCAACAACAGCTGGCTTTTCACCGCGACCTGGTTTATAACTGCCTGCGGATCTTGCCTACAGGTCGTAGTCATCGGGGATGCAGCTTTGGTTCAGGTGTCACAGTCAGGATGCAGTTCCCAGTTTGAGTTTTCCGAGGAGCTCAGCAGTCATGTCCAATTGAAGGCCAATGTTTTAGAGTCGGTGACAGTGAGGCGTTTTGAAGCTAGCAGTGAGGCAAACAGAAAGCTATGGCTGAAGATCTTCGCAGCCGCCACCATTATCCGATGGTGACAAAGACACGCTGGAAGAAACCCAGCAGTGTAAGTAACTTTATTTTGACAGCATGGTGGATGGAAATCTAAAACAGCAATGGAATGCAATTTTATGAATAGTGAGTCTAAAACTCTGTATTTCATGCTACATAATTTTTATTGATGCACTTGAAGTTATGTGCTTTTTTTGTGTTATAGATCACTTCTTAAAACGAGATAAAATGTTAAAGTTCCAAAGCTTTTAACATTTTAGTTTAACAGCAGGGATTATGCAAAACCCCTGAGCCACAGTTTTTCTACTCCTAATCTGTGGTTACATCTAGAAGTGTTTACTTTCAGGGTTTGTGGCAGACTATTGTTTGCTCATGGTGGAGGACTTAACTCAAACTCACACAAAGCTGAGACACGATTGCTCTGTACACTGAGTAATTGTGTCAGGCTTTACGGGCTGAACCTTTCAGCCATCCCTTAACTACACTGGGCTGATTTGCAGCGGATTGGTGCTGCTCATTCTCAGCTGTTTCGGGAAGGTTTTGCATGTGTTCCTTTACTACCCGATACAAGGCGTTGCAAGTGAGTTCAGAGGATTTGCATGGAGCAGGCATAGGGTGAGGCATTGCAAGGAAGGAGAAAGAGCATTATTTGCAAAAAAAAAAAAAAGGTAAAATGTCAGGACAGATATTAAGAGTGAAAACATTTTTTTTTTTTTGTAAAAATAGGCAAATATCATGAAATCCAACATTTACAAGGATTCTGTGCATATTTCTTTGCAATAAAGGTAATAAATATAGCCTGGTTCAAATGTCCTTTGTGTTTGGCAGTTTTTGATTGAGATTCATCACACTTTAATACAGTTTACCTCAATGCTTTATGTATGACTTAAGAGTGAAACAAGGGTTGCATATTGTATCCTTAGGTTGTACACTGTAAAAAAAATCTGTTGTTTTAACTGAAAAATATTGGCAGATGTTACCAGAATTTTTCAGTAAAAATACAGTAAAAATGTAAACCAGTTTACAGAACCACCTGTATATTTTACATTATGAAACTGTGGACTGCCTGTTATCTTTACATGTATATTTAACACCTACTTTTTATTATATTTTTTGTGGCACTAGTGGACCTTATTTTTGAAAGTAGGCTGAGAGAGAGGTGGAAGTCATGTGGCAAAGGTGGCTGGAGTCGAACTTCCTCCACCGCAGCGTCGTAATAGTCGCTGTTAAATACATAAATTATTATTTTTAAAAAGTGTAGTCATGGCACTGGTCATAATCACAATTTATGTATTTAAAATTAACAATTAGGCCGCGCTGGTGGCACAGAGGTAGCACGCGGCCCATTGTACGGAGCCCTCAGTCCTTGGCTCAGCTAACCCAGGTTCAATTTTGGCCTGCGATCCTTTGCTGCATGTCTTCCCCCTCTCTGTCAGCCTACTTTCAATAAAAAGGGACACTAGTGCCACAAAAAATCCTAAAAAATATAATTAAAAATAGCTGTTAAATATACATTTAAAAATGTAACGCTATCAAGCAGTCCACAGTTTTATAATCTATAATATACAGGTGGTTCTGTAAACTGGTTTACATTTTCACTGTAAAATATACTGGTGGGTTGGTAACCTTGCTTACATTTTTACTGCATTTTTACTGAAATATTCTGGTAACCACAGCTGCCAAGATTTTTCAGTAAAAACAACAATTTATTTTTTACAGTGTATACAGTGCCTTCCTAAAGCATTGATAATGCTATCTCATATTTTCTCATATTGCAAATACAAACTACACTGTATGATCATGAAATTTTACGTGATGGACCAATACAAAATATTGTGTAATAGGCAAAGTGGAAAGGAATTAATTTGTAGTTTCAAATTCCTATGCAAATAAAAATCGGTGTGGTGTACATTTGTCTCCAGCATACCTGAATTAATCCTTAAGAAAGTAATCTTTCCCTGCAATTACTGCTTTGCATCTTTTAAACTTTGTCTCTATAAGGTTTGCACATCCATAGACTGAGATGTTTACCCCTTCTTCTTTAGAAAAATCCCTGACTGGACACCATCCAGGAATAGCCTTGCACTTTGATTATGCCATTCTAACACATGAATATGCTTTGGTCATGGGTCAAACTCGAGGCCTGTGGGCCGAATACGGCCCATCAAGGCAATTTATTCGGCCCTCAAGAGCCAAAAAAGGAATATCAAGTCATAAAGTAGAGGCATATATCCTTTTAACGTGTATAAATTTAGATTTCAGAAGCCCGTAAAAGCAGCCATATGCATTTTTGCATGCATCCCTATGATCTACTTTGTATTGGTCTATCACATACGATCCCTAAAGAAATCTGCTTTGGTGACTTCTGAAGGCAAATGGCCAGACTGGATGTTATTACAGTATTGGGTATCAGAGTAAAGGAGGGAGAATACTTATGCAATATACATATCACACATTTGTGACATACAATCCCAGTGAGTAAGGTTCAGTGGTTAAGTCAATATTGATACTCATACAAGTCATTGTACGTCCTGTTATTTATATTATGCTCACGTTTCAACCTTAATATAATTTGCTGCAGAATACATCAAACATGTCACATGAAAGGAAAATATGTCCTCAAAGGTATTACCAGCATTGTATTTGCAAAACTGCTGCTTAAGTAATGTTTGCTCTTATGTGACTAACTCTGGCCCACAATTAGTTCACTACATCCTGTTGCAAGGTGTAAACTTTCACACCTGTCAGATATACTCAGACATGTCATCTCCTCTCCCCAGACCACAGATTTATTTGAAATGATTGAAAAGATGCAGGTAAGATGATGCACAGATCTCTGCATTTTTGCTTTGCCTCACACAGCTAAAAACACTAACCAACCAGTCTGTCTCTTTCCAATTCTGGTGTGTCTGTTACTGACAATGACACTCCTTGTCTTTTTCTATTTTTGTTACTGAAAAGGATGTTGAGTCTTGACTGTTTCAGACGAGCTGTATGTTTTTTTCCTCGGCATCTGTATAAATGTTCTGGTTGAGACGTTGGCTGACAGCACTGTAAGCTTATTATCTCACTTCAAACGCTATCTCCTGGTTTTCTGAAGGCTTTGGAAGGATGTTTTATTAAGTCATGAAATCCCACTCATAAGAG
Organism: Fundulus heteroclitus; assembly: GCF_011125445.2. Taxonomy (NCBI): domain Eukaryota; kingdom Metazoa; phylum Chordata; class Actinopteri; order Cyprinodontiformes; family Fundulidae; genus Fundulus; species Fundulus heteroclitus. Next base: position 30,776,115 of record NC_046361.1, on the reverse strand, counting down.
GCTAAGATTTGTATGATGGGGCTTATGAAAAGCCACAACATTTCTGGGTGTTTGCAGTTTATTCTCCTGTGATGGTGCATACACATTAGTCATCATTTAAAAAAAAAAAATCTAAACTATTGCAGAAGGCAAAGCTTCCAGAAGCTTTCACATATTTCCTTCTTTGCAGTCGGTTTTTGTGCAAACAAATATATTTGCTTAGCAGATGGAAACAGAGCTGCTTAAGATACACTTCCCTCAATAAAGTCCAGCCTCGTCATGACTGCAGCATCTTTTTCTGCATTGACCCTCCTCATTATCTCTCTCTCAAAAAGACACACATTCTCATCTTGCTATATGTGGTGAGAAACATGTGTTGACTGTCGTTTTGAGTCATTTTCAACCCTTTCTATGGCCTAATCCTGACAATAATCCTAAACATTACCAATGCCAGTGCATGCCCAACCCTAACCAACTTAACTCACACCTTAGTCCTAAACCCTACCGATAGCAAAATACAATGTGAGGACCTTCACGTTATCCCAAATCCTTCCAAAACAAAACCACAATCAAAAACTTTTAATAAAAAAAAAAAAAGTCCGGTAATAAATTAAAGAGTTCTCTTTGTATAAACCTGTTTCATCAAACGCCAATGTCCCGTCATAAGTTATTTTATATATATATATATATATATATATATATATATATATATATATATATATATATATATATATATATATATATATATATAAAACAAGATAGGTTTGACAAAGCACATCAAAGTCTGCTGCAGATGCAAAATAATAATAATAATACAAAAAAATGCATTGGGACCAAAATTATTCAGTCTTGATTTAGGCTACCACAATAAGTGAATATAACTGTCACCAGTTTGCACATGGCCATCAATCTGACATGCACACAGCTGCTGAGAATCCACCAAGTTCACAGCCTTGGTCACTGCTTTGTGTGGCTCTTTTGCTCTGATTGGACAAGTTTGTCCCTCATAGAGACTGATTCAGAAATTCAAACCTATTCCTCTTTTTCTTTAGCTGTGGGGCAACAGTGTTCAGGACCTGTGGAGCCTCCCATATCACAACAGCTCTAATTAATAGACGCAACGGCCCAAAATACCACATCTTATTGTGGGCATAAACCTAACCATTACCAGAACACACCTAATCTAAACCTAAACCTAACTGACACTTTAGGCCTAAACCTAACCCCTGGCTCAAAACAGGTCCTCACTTTGATGGTAAAATACAGAAAACATGTTCTCATGAATCTGTAAGTAGTACACACACACCTAAGTGGGAATGGCTGTAAAGTATTTCTACCCAACTTAGCTGTTTTTTAACCCTCCAGGGTCTAATTCCCACA